>NW_007726474.1:224819-258715 GCF_000696425.1 Galeopterus variegatus
TATATATATATATATATATATATATATATTGATTAGTTTTATATATATATATGATTAGTTTTAAGGAATTGGCTCATGTGACTATGGAGGCTGGCAAATTCAAAATTTGTAGGGTGAGCTGGCAGGCTGGCTTTCCAGGAAGAGTCAATATTGCAGTTCAAGTCCAAAGGCTGTCTGCTGCGAGATTTCTTTTTGCTCAGGGGAGATCAGTATTTTTCTATTTTAGGCCTTCAGCTGATTGGTGAGGTTCAGCTAAATTATGGAAGGCAGTCTGCTTTACTCAAAGTCCACCAGTTTAAATGTTAATCTCATCCAAAACACCCTCATAGAAACATCCAGAATAATGTTTGACCAAATATCCGGACACCTTGGCACAGCCAAGTTAACACATAAAATAAACCATCACAAATGTAGACCCAGAATAGTAGTTAGTATTTATTAATCCACTATATTGTGGAAAAACTATGCAAAGCAAGTAAGATATTTAATTATATGTTTTACCAATAAGAATACTAGACCCTTGGAATCATAGTATAAGCAGGCTGACATTATTGTAATATCAATTTCCCACAAAGACTTGTCAGTATAAACACATCACTTTCATATTGAAATAAAAATGGATATATAACAGAGTGCATTGCAATATACATGAATATTTTAGTACGCTTGTAAAGGCATAAGACTTGTGGTGAGTCTCTCAGTAATGTTTCAAGCATTACAACTCTTAATATAATATTAAAGTGTTAATACAGTGTTACAATTGTTAATACCTTTGCTCCTTTCCTATTTTTTATCATCCTAAAATTCCAGGGAGTTACAAACTTAAAGAACCTTCTTGTTCATGCTTCTATGTCCCCATAATCTATATATCTTTCAACTCTCTTTTATACCATTCAGAATTATACATAATATGTGTACTAAAATGTTTTTACCCTTCATTGTGCAGCTCTCCAAGAGAGGGAGTTGCATAGTATTTCTCCTGTTCTGATTTTTTTTCAAGAAAAATACTCTTCACTGGTTCTGATATTTTTTTTTCCTTGTAGAGCAGAAGAGATGGTAATCACAAAGTGAAGAAAGGAGGAGACAGAAGGTGAGAAGCTCCATATATTAATATTTTATCCTTCAAAATTGATATAAAAGGTAAAACTTCAAACACATTTTTGATTTTGAAATTTTAAACTCTTCTTTCAGAAGTCCTGCGTTTACTCTCTTCTGACTTCAGGAGGATCAGAGTGGAAAAGTTGAGAATCTCAGATAACTTATTCTTCACAATTATAAACAGAGGGTCATAGGTATTCTCATTTTACTTAGAAGAACACTGAAATTCCATGAATCTCAGTTTTAAAATGGAGCCAATTTTATGTCACTGATAAGGTAGCCACAAGATGAACCCCAAGTCTATCAGACTTCTCAGCCCATGTTTTTGTTTTGTTTTCGTGAAACATGCTGTAAATTGGGAGAAGAAACAGGGTCTTAAGGAGGAGAAAATAGATCTGTCTCATGTTAATTATTTTTTCTTTT
The DNA here is from genome assembly GCF_000696425.1 of Galeopterus variegatus. Taxonomy (NCBI): domain Eukaryota; kingdom Metazoa; phylum Chordata; class Mammalia; order Dermoptera; family Cynocephalidae; genus Galeopterus; species Galeopterus variegatus. Next base: position 226,341 of record NW_007726474.1, read on the forward strand.
TCCAAGTAGAAATTATTTATTTCTGTTTTTGAGTATGTGCTTGTGTATGTGTATGTGTGTAGCAAAAGAAGTGAAATGAAATAATAAAAAAATATAATATTTCACTGTGAAAATGTCTCAGCAATTTTGCTGAAATAAACAAATGTCAAGGGGGAAAAAAATCAAACCATTCTTTAAACTGAGAGCCAATAAAATTACTGTAGAAGTAAAAGAACACTGCAGTGCTTGACTTTTTAAATAAACGAATGGGGAATATTTGAAAATAAAATTTATCACAAACTAGAATCGTGACTCAATTTTTGTTGACTTGAGTGGTATTTTATAAATTCAAATTATACAATTAATTCAATAACCTTGTGGTAATTTTTTTTAATGAATTCAAACAATTCAATGCTTTGTGGTCTGTCACTAGAGTCATTAAGCTGAATATTTTAAATTACAGAAGACAAGGCATATGTGAGGTTCAGAAGACTTGAAATATTTAAGATAGGGAAATAGAAAGATTCATCTAATGTTACAACTTATATATTAAGCTTTTAGTTCCCTTGGTCAGAAATATGTTTTTGCTAACACATAAATATTAAGGAAGACTGGAAAATCAATAATAATGACCTTAAAAATCCATCTGCTGCAGAAATTCTATATGAGACTAAACACAAATAAAGGCTGAAAGTTTTGAGCAAAATGATTCTGTAAAGACTTTGGCACAATTATTATAAATATCTCAAAGTTGTTAGTTTAACTGAATAATAAATTATATGGCATCTTACACTAACCAAGATTGAGTGATAGCTTTTAGTTTCCAATTAAAATATATTTTTTATGATATAAGAAAATACTCGCCAAACTATCTATCCGTAATTCAAAGAGTTGGCAAAGCAAAAATGTGGTTTGGGATTTTTACATGTTTCTTCATCTGTTCATCAATTGATGAAGTTCTTTATGTAATAGCACATTCTAAAAGCTTACTTGCTGAATGGTTACAGAAGATGTATCTATAGATGGTTGATAGATAAAACAGTTATCAAGAATTATTCAGGAATGAATCACTCTGGATCAACATAGTTTATGAATAATACAAATACACTTATGCATTCTTTTAGAGCAATGGAGACCAAGTACTTGGCAAATGTTAGTCCAATTGCTAACAACATTGGAATTCTCAGCGTCCCTTAAGGCTTCAACTCTCCAAGCACTCCTGGGTCACGACACAGACCTTTGGTCACTGACAGCTCCCTGTTGCTTCAATGCTTCCTGTCGTGGGAGGTACTGGTATCCCAGGTCTCATTCCCAAGCTGACACAGTACTTTGAGCAGAGCCTTAAGAGGGCTTGCCATCTCTAGGACTACTTAATCACTTTGCACTGTAGGAATAAATATTCACTTTCTCCAGTAAAACATTTTTATTTTAATTGATTTCCCATTTCCAATGAGAGTTTTCTTGGAGTATCATCATTCTTCTTATCCTAGTTGCCTTCAACCATGATCAGAAATCTAACATATTTTATCCATCATCGTAAGAACACTTACCTCTACACTTACTTGTACAACCTCTAATCCAACCTCATCTTCCACTCACCATGTTTCTCCCACCCCCAAATCCATCCATGGTGCTTTTTGGAACCCGAATTTCTCATCATCAAGCTGCCCTATTTCCTCAACCATTTCTATTAATTTTTTTTCACCCATTTACTATAGCTGGAATCTTGCTGTACTCTCAAGATACAACTCCCCTGCAATTCTTTCAAGGGGTGTTTGAATTTTTTTACTCACAGCACAGTTACCACAAGTCTCATTCAGGTGATAATATTTGTTCTTCATTACTGCTTTCACACAATTTTTCCTGTGTACAATTATCCTGTATACAAACAAAAATACAATAAACCCTTTCCCACAAGAGGGGGTAAAGTCTTGAAGTGATGTTTACATGTCCTCTTGATATTCCATAACTTAAATACTATGATGTAAAATTAATAGTGCTTGCATATTATGATATAAAGTTAATACATCTTATGTTGCATGATAAGGAAATAATAGAAGTAAGAAAATAAAAATATTTGCTTAATATATACTAATAAATATATTTAATATATTAATATAAGTATGTCTTTCTATATTACTTTGTATATAATTAATACTAATTACTCCATACACAGAAACATATTTATGACAAAATAAGGAGGAAATATTCATGACAATTATAGTCCTTATTTCTGTATCTGGTCATATGGTCACAGCTGGTATTTATAACTATATTTTTACCTATCCATTCTGTATTCTCTTTGTCTTCTGCAAGCACTTCAGCTTATTGTGGTTCTTTACCTGGTGGATTAACTCAAACCTTCATTCCCAAAGGATCTGGACCATTAATAGTTCGCCCTGGATTGGATTGTTTTAGTTTTCCATTGGCCTTAATCATAGGGCATGGTGATACCAGGACAGGCCCTGAACAATGACCTGTATTCCAAATGTACTCTTCCTTTCCTGCACTGTCCAATATCCCCTTAGTAGTCGTGATCAGTCACCCCAGCCATCACAGTAACTCCCTTCCTTGCATGTTGATCCAAAGTCATGAGGAGCCCAAGGTGGCTGGGTGGCAGTCTTAAATTCCAGTTCAATGGAATCATTGTTGTTTTCTGGTGGAAGCATTCCTCTCTTTGGAGCTAAGCCCTCTAGGCCAGTGCAGCATAAGGTTGTGGTAGCAGAAAGAAAAAAAAAAATTGTTAGTAAGTCACTAGGAATAGTAGTGAGTGGTGCCCCTCACATTTCTACCGCTTGATTTTTGGACCTGTGAATCCCACTATCAGGGAAACAGTACCATACATGGGAGGCTGATTCAGAGCACATTCAGCTTTCTGAAAAATGATGGGATTCAGGCCATGCCACCCCAAAATATAGCCCCTTGGCATCTGAGAAAACTGCAGAAGCAGGAAGGTCATTCTCACCTTCCTCTTACCCTTCTCCCCTGAAGTAGGTCAGAAAACCTAGAAAGGTCACTTTCTGACCTTTTCCTGACCTTCTAACCTGACACAGCTTTTAAGACCTCATTCAAGAAATGACCTGTCTACACCCCAAGAAAAGGAACGCCCTTATCTCTAAAGACACAAGGCGTACAGAAAAGAATCCAAACAGCCCTTGCTAAATTTCCTCAAATCTATCGCTATTAGAGTATACCCTTTTCTCCTTCAATCTTATGTCTCCATAACTGTACACTCTTCATCAAACTTAAGCATAAAAATTTAAAAGTTTACCCATTTCTCTGTGTCCTCATTGCCAAAAACCTATATTTAAAACTTTTGTTTGTTTTTCTCTTGTTAATCTGTCCTATGTTATAGGGGCCTCAGCCATGAACTTAGTGGTGGGTGAGGAAAAATATCTCTTCCCCCCTGTAGAATCTTGCCCTGGCCCTGCAAGCTATTGCCACCTATGTGGTGCTGTAACTGAGTATTCAAAAAGACTTTCCACCATTCTGCCAAGCTAGCTGCTATAGAATAATGAGGAACATGGTGAGGTCAGTGCTTTACCCGAGCATGGGCTCATTGCCACATTTTATTTTCTGTGAAGTGAGTTCCTTGACCAGAAGCAATGCTTTGTGGAATACTGTGATGGTGCATAAGACATTCTGTAAACCCATGGGTGGTAGTTTTGACAGAAGAATTGTGTGTAGGGAAAGCAAATCCATATCCAGAATTAATTGTCTATTCCAGTAAAAACAAAATGTTTTCTCTTCCACGATGGAAGTGGTTCAATGTTGTTATACTGCCACCAGGTGACTGGCTGATCACCCTGGGGAATGGTGCCATACTGGGGACTCAGAATTAGTCTCTGCTGCTGGCAAATTGGGCACTCAATAGTGGCCTTAACTAGGTTAATCTGTGTTGCTGAACCCATACATAACCTCCATGCCTGGACATGGCTACTTGCTCATATGCCCATTGGGTGATGACAGAGGTGGCTAGGGAAAGAGGCTAAGTAGTTTCTACATCATGGGTCATCTTATCCACTTGATTATTAAAATCCTTCTCTGCTGAGGTCACTCTTTGGTAAACATTCACATGAGACACAGACATCTTCACATTTTTTCCACTGCTCACGGAGGTCTACCCAGCTGCCTATTCTCCAAATTTCCTTGTCACCAACTTTCTAACCATGTTTCTTCCAAGTTCCTAATAATCAAGACAAATCATTGGCCACAGCCCATGAATTGGTATATAATTACATGTTTGGCTATTTCTCCTTCCAAACCAAGTGAGCAACCAGGTACACTTCTCTAAGTTCTGCCCAGTGGGAGAATTTCCCTTTACCACTATCCTTCAGGCATGTTCTGGAAAGGGGTAGTAGTCCTGCAGCTGTTCACTTTCAGGTACTGCCTGCTTATCATGCTTAACTATCTGTAAACCAGGCCTGACTCTTCTCTTTGTCTGTAAACTGGTTGTAGGGAATTACCCATGAACCCATAGGTGTGGGCTTGGAGAGAGAAGACAGCATAGCAGGAGGGGGACCATGGGCATTTGGGGCCACTATTTTATGTAGCTTACTTGCGCCTTCAGTCCCTGCTCAGGCCCGATCATGTGTATACCATTTACATTTGTTGGTGGAGTGCTGCTGCTCATGCTCAAGTTTGGTGTGGTAGGTCAGATAGCACTCAGTTCATGACAGGAAGCTCAAGTCACATGGTGACTCGATGGCCCATGGTTAAGTGTTGAATATCTACAAATGCCCAGTAGTAGACCAAGAGCTGTTTCTCAAAAGGGGGATAGTTATCCACAAAGGGTGGCAGAGCTTTGCTCCCACTTCCTAAGGGCCTACACTGCATTCACCTATAGGGACCTGTTAAAGGCTCCAAACAGCATTCCTATCTGCCATCGATACTTAAAGCGTCATACAGCCCAAGTGGCAGAGCAGCTTGCACAGCAGCCCAGACCTGTTGCAGAGCCTTCTCTTGTTATGGGCCTCATTCAAAACTAACAGCTTTTTGGGTCACTCAGTTAACAGGTCAAAGTAGCACACCTAAATGAAGAATATATTGCCCTTCCAATCCAAAAAGACCCACTAGATGTTGCACCTATTTCTTCATTGTAGGAGGGGCCAGATGTAACAATTTGTCCTTTATCTTAGAAAGGATAACTTGACATGCACACACCACTGGATCCCTAGAAATTTCACCATGATAGAAGGCCCCTGAATTTTTGTTGAATATATTTCCCACCCTCTGACAGATAAATGCCTTACCAATAAGTCTAGAGTAGTTGCTACTTCTTTCTCACTGGTCCTCATGATGGACCAGTGTGATATTTTGTGGAAGACAAAGGTAATTATGATCTCTGCGAGCTAAATTATTACATAGGGCTGGAGAGTTGATATGCCCCTGAGGTAGAACAATCAAGGTATACTACTGGCTTTGCCAACTGCAAGCAAACTGCTTCTGGTGTGCCTTTTGGGCAAGAATGGAGAAAAAGGCATTTGCCAGCTTACTAGATGCATGCCAGTACAAGTAGATGTGTTAATTTGCCCAAGCAATAAAACCACATCAGTTACAGCAGTGGCAATTGTAGTCTCCACTTGGGATAAGCTTATGATAATTCCCTGTCATTCTCCAAGATCCATCGTCTCCTGCACAGGCCAAATAGGCGAGTTGAATGGAAATGTAGAGGAATCAGCACTCTTGTATCCTTCAAGTCCTGATGGTGGCACTAATCTCTGTAATCTCTCCAGGAATGCAATATTGACTTTGGTTTACTATTTTCCTAGGTAGAGGCAGTTCTAGCAGATTCCACTTGGCCTTCACCAGTGTTAATAGTCCTCACCCCACAGGTCAGGGAACTATGTGAGGATCCTGCCAGCTGCTGTGTATATCTATCCCAATTATGCATTCTTGAGCTGGGGAAATAACGAACCACAGGATGAGTTCAGGGACCTGCTGAGCCCATTGAGAGATAAACCTAAACTAAAACTACATTTATCACCTGATCTCCATAAGCTACTACTCTAACTGGCAGACCACAGTGACATTTTGGATTCCCTGAAATCAGTGTCAGTTCAGAGCCAGTGTCTAGTAGTCCCCAAAATGTCTGATTATTTTCTTTTCCCCAATGCATAGTTACTTTGGTAAAAGGACATAGGTGGAAAAGGCTGGGAGGAAGACAAACAGCATAAAAGTTTGGTAGTATACTGGGGTCCTTCCTCAAAGGGACCTGGCTTCTCCTTCACTCAAGGGATTCTGGGTCTGTAAACTGGCTCATTGGGAGTTTATTGAGGTGTTGTTACTCTCAGTTTTTATAATTCAGGTTATACTTTTGTTTACTTGGCTTAGAACTTTTCTGTCTGTATGAGCAAATAAGAATTTAGTGCGCTTCCTGTCTATCTGACTTCTAGGAACAGCATAATCAACCAACATATGCCACAGGTCTCTGTGAGTCAGATTATTCCGATTGCTGCATTGACTCTGCTGTTCATTGTGGTAACCACACCCACCTTGCCTTTGGCAGTCGAGTGCTGCCACTTGGCCCCTGTCACCCTGGGATGCAATTACTCCTACTGCATTTCAGTTTCTCAATTCAGTTACTGCCATTTCCACTGTAAGGTCTGACCTACAGAGAAGAGCAATCACACAGCTCTTTAAAATGCTAGGGTCCCCTCACAAATTTATTTCTCACAGTAAATGGTGAAAGGTATCCCTTATGTGCCCTCCCAGTGTGAGTGATTAGGTTTTAAATGACAAATCCACTCAAATATTCCAATATTCCTGAGTTTTTGAATTCGTTCCTCTACTTTAGGCCACAGCTGCTCTGGCATTTTCAGTTCTCTCACTGTGGGCCACATTTTGGTCCATATTTTAGCCAACAACCAAACGAATACATTGTTAGAGCCCTTTTTAACCCCCCAAGCTGCAACATTAAACATAGAATCTCTGTTTAGTGAGCCCATATCAATAAATTCAGCCTAATCTAACTTTATGTTCCTTCCACCGTTATCCAACACCCTTTGAATCCATTCCTACACATGTTCCCCAGATTACTGCCTATATAAATTAGAAAATTCAAGTTGTTCTGTTGGAGTGTAGCACAACTCCTTATGGATCACACTTTGTACTTCCCCCGTAAGATCCTGCTGGGATTTGGGTTTAGTTATAGGTCTAGAAACAAAGAGTGACGTAAGAAAGGGGTCCTGAGGAGCAGTAGCATTGTCTTGCTCGGCAGCTGCCTCAGGGGAGGCCATTACCCTTTGCTCAGTCAATGCAGAGTTAACCCCTCAGACAGAATTGAAAAGCCAATACCACCAGGGGTGGGGAAGACTCTGCTCCTGGGGGTATGAACCCTGACTCTACTGAGGGTGGGAAGGCTGCTCTCACTGGGGGTTGAGAGGACCCCTCTACCAGCAAACAAGACTCATCAGAATTGAGGGGTTCAATGTCCCCAAGTTCATCAGGGACTTCTCAGTGTCCCCATCCCATCCTTTCCTAATTTAATGCCCGTACTTTAACAGTAGACAAACTGCAAGGCTGAGAGTTCAATATGCTTTTTAATTCAGACAGTCACAGGATGAGATTCTGCTTTTGATTTTCAGCAATCCCAGCACTGCAGTTGCTGGTGATGCAGGTCTCCTCTAGGGCACACATAGAAGCTTTCAGGTCATGTATGTGCTACTCGAGTTGGGAATTCACATTTCTGAGCTCATCCTTTTCTTTCACCACTTTGTCCTCTGATGTTAGGAGCAAGCAACCAATGTCATTACATTTGTTAGTTTTCCAAAATTGTTCAAAAGTATCTTATAGTCAAGCACTCATTTTCTTGCTTCTAATAAATTCTTGATTAGAAGTATACAGTGCAGATATTTTGTGTGTCTATTTTACCTGTTTATGCCATGGACTATCAATACTCTCCTTACTACTGAAAGTAGAGTCATTAGCATCTTTAAATCTACTCAGACTAGAAGGCCAATTTCAGAAACTCCAGAACTAATTCAAAAACTCATCTTTTAAATTCCATTCTTCTAGAACAATTCTTGATACCAAATCAGGGGGGTAGTTCCAGGCTACATCTCAAGGCCTGAGAATCAGGACACTTGATGTAAATTTCAGTCTGAGGGCAGAAGACTGATGTTCTAGCCCGAGCCATCAGGCAGAGAGAGCGAATGCTCCTTTGACCTGCTGTTTGCTCGATTCAGGCCCTAAGAGATTGGATGAGGCCCACCCATATTGGGTACGGTAATCTGCTTACCAATTCAAATGCTAATCTTACCCAGAAACGCCACCCAGAATAACATCTGACCAGAAGTCTGGGAACCCTGTGGCCCTGTCAACTTGACACATAAAATTAACAATCACAATTTTCTAACCAAAGATTTTCTGGATCATGCTCTCTCTCAAACATTTTCCACTCATCAGTCTAGGTGACTTCAACCACCACATTAGGTATATTTCTAATACTTGACTTCTCATTTACTTAATTTCCTTAACTATGATATTCTTTCCATATATCCCACATTAACCCTCCTTGGCCATGAAAATTAGATTTTTATGTTCAGAACTTGTGCAGTAGGACAATGCTTCCTAAGCTTACATGTGCATGAAAATTACGTGAGGAAACTTTTTAAAATTCAGTCTGATTTAGTAAGTCTGGAGTGGGTCTTAAAGTCTGCATTTCTAACAAGATCACAGGTGGTACCAATGCTGCTGCTACTCGGATTACAGTTTGAGGAGCAAGGTGTTTTGGTGCTTACTAGCAGCTAAGTTGACAAACCCCACAATTTTCAGTGCTTAAAAAGAAGTTTTTATTTCTTTGTCACATAACAGTTTAAAGGTAGACAATCTAGCTTGGAGGGACAGTTCCATTGATTGGGTTATTCAGGGACCCAACTTTCTTCTATCGTGTCATTATGACATTCTCTAGTAAATTGTCTAGTTGGATTTCACATGTTTCCATTATAAACTATGGAAATTTATTTTTTGAGAGGGACAGAGTAGGGAGTCTAGGGCAACTGGAATTCTTTTGTAGAGTTGACCTAGATGTAGCACCCAACAGTTCTATAGCCACAGATAGCTTCAGGGAGGGCTGAGAAATGTCGTTTGCAGCTTGGTATCCCTATGCCTAGATGAAACTTGGGTGAATCTATGTTACAATAAAGAAGATAATGGATTTTGGGGAACTGTGGGTAATCTCTATCACTTCTTGCATAACCAACTGGGCACTACTAAAGCCCAAATTCAACTAGTCCACCCTGTCCAGCACCTCACATTCTTCAAGCCAACCTATCACTTCTCCAATAATTTTCAGACCTTCCGTTTATTGCCCCCCCCACTTTCTCATTATCAATCACTTATCCTCCTCAAGAGCTCCTAAATTTTCTTCTTTGCCATATTTCATTACATAGTTCAGCATTCTGTGTGTTCTTAGTGCCTTTTTTCTTCTCTCCAGCTGTGATTATTATCCAAAAAATTTCCAAAACTGGCCATTCAGGGCACAGTTGACATGTTAGTTTATTAGAGAAGTCTTACCTGACCACCCAATTTGAAATAGCCCTCCCTCCAAAGTAAGGTTGATTCCCTAATTCCAATTTTATTTTATTTTATTTTATTTTATTTATTTATTTATTTATTTATTTTTTGTCTTTTTTTGTGTCCGGCAACGGATTGCAACCCTCAGTGTCGCGCCCGTACCGGACGGGGACCGGCAACGGGATCGCAACCCTCGGTGTTGCGCCCGCACCTCGCTCAGCCAGTGAGCGGGAACCGGTCTGTATGTGGGATCCGAACCCTCGGCGGGAGTGCCGCCGCGCTCCCAAGCGGCGTACTGTAGTAGTGCGCCACCAGGCCGGCCCCCAATTTTATTTTTTTTACAGCACTTATCACTACCGAGAATTGTATCATATATTTATGTATTTGTTTTCTCTTTCTTCCATTAGAACTGCATATTGGCGGAGACTTTGTTTTGTTCACTGCTGCTTGTATTATGTATGCAAAAGTACCTAGCATAGAATAATTCTCAGTAAGTATTTTTAAATGAATGAATTAGTAAGATGGGAAAAAGTGAAAAAGGTGATTTTATTCAGTCAACACAAATTTATGTTGATATATCACGTATACATATGTTTACACATATAAATATATATATGTCCATTAATACTCACAAAGAATAATACAGCTAAAGAGGACTTTAAAAATTACCTTATTTGAGCTACTTATGTTACAGTTAAAAAACAAAGAAAAGTTGCAGGAGTTCCTCTATAATATCTTTAAATCCATACTTCAACTCTTAATGAAAGGCATACTATTGTTAGACCATGTTTCCACTTGTGATAGAAATAGTATAATAGAGATACAAATATTTTCTTGACTGGTTTTTTTAACCAAAAGGGCATTTAATCACAATAACTAAAATAAAAAAATCAAGTTATTAAAAGGTGAATCATATGGCTACTGTGAGGTACAGTATGGATGGTAACTCCTAGGAGGAAAAAGTCAAAGAGCAATGGACCAACCAACCACAAGTGCCCCAGGACTGGGAAGGCTTCAGGTTCTGCCACAGGTACTGTCACCTGCCTACTTCCAGTTTATTCATTCTAGGAGAGCAGGGATTCTGTGCGTAAATCAATCTGCTGCTACTAGGAGGGGATAATAGACATTGGCGACTGTGGAAAGTCTCCACCACAGACCTATTCCCTCTGATTGATACCTCACTCTCAGATACCCTAAACAATTTCAGTTCCATAAGCAAACTTCATTAATAGTGAGTATCGAGATTTTAAAGGTCCTTATGCCATACCCACTGCCAGGATGTCCTTTGTTTGCTTATCTACAGCACAAAAGCCACCCCCTTAGCATGCCCTACCAATTCATCAGAAGCTGACCCCAGAGTGGATTTCAGCTTCCTCCCCCACCAGTGTAGTCACTGTTTCCTAAGACACAGTCATGGTTTTGAGTCTATATGACTTTTGCCAGCAATGTTCCCTCTGCCTTAGATTCCTTTTTTCACTCCACTTCATATTTGCTCTTTCTCAAATGCCGTCTTTTTACTTATAATTCCCAAGTAGAATAGTTTACTTCATTGTGCTCACTTAGCACTTCTAAATAGACATCTGTTTTGATGTTTTTCACACCATTTTGTAATTTGATTAGTGTATCTAATTTTCTAGCTAGAGCATGACTTTCTTGAGGTAGAAACACAACTTTATGCATTTTTTGTAGCAGAGCTGATTATCAAATTCCTTCAAAGGCAAAGCTTTCTTTTCATTTCACAATGACAAATTAAAGAATTAAAAGTAGAAGTGTTTATTAATTAAAGTCTTATGCCTGTTTGAGATAAAACGTCGGTTGGATCTAATGTATAGTAAAAATTGCTCCCTCAGTTATCAGCATGTCCAATCTATCCTCATTATAAGAACAGAAGGCATCTAGGAGCAGAAGGGTATCAAGGACCAAAAACAGAGAGGAGCAGGCACAGGAGCATAAATCACAGCTATGCTGACTTAGGGTGATTTTCAGAAATGCGGTTCATTACTGGAAGAGTCTGTAATCAAGGACTTTCCCAAGATTACAGTTGTAGTTTATTTAAAATAAAATATACTAAATTTAGTAGTTTGTGATAATTTTTTAAAGTTTCAAAGCACAGAAAAGCAGAAAGATTAAAATAAAAAAATCCCATAATTCCACTCAGTTACCATATTGCCACTGTTTTTTTTTTTTTACTTGTAGTGTCTTGAAGTTCATAGTCAACGTACAAGAACTTACCCATTGATTTACCATTGTATACTAGTGTTTTACTTATTTTTGTCCATTTTAAGCAAAATAATATTGCATAGCTATTTTAATTATAGTTATAGAATTTGAATTTCCAAAATATTTTTGCCTTTAAAATTAGTTTATTCTGCATTCATTGTTTCAAATTATGCTGTTTTTGAAATTTGAATGAATTGCTACAGAATGAATTGCTACAAAATATTTTGCTAATAAAATTAATTATAAATCATCTTAAATTAGCGTGTTATACAAAACAAAAGGACAATTGCTTAGATTCCAGATATTAAAGTTGAGTTTAGCAGGGACTAAAAGTGAATACTAAGAAACACTTACTATGCAGAGAGTAAAAGTGAATCCTAGGAAATTTGTTTGCAAAGCAAAATAAATCAGAAACTTCACAGGGTGACTATACATTTTATTTTATTTTATTTTATTTTATTTTATTTTATTTTATTTTATTTTATTTTATTTTATTTTATTTTATTTTATTTTATTTTATTTTATTTTATTTTATTTTATTTTATTTTATTTTATTTTATTTTATTTTATTTTATTTTATTTTATTTTATTTTATTTTATTTTATTTTATTTTATTTTATTTTATTTTATTTTATTTTATTTTATTTTATTTTATTTTATTTTATTTTATTTTATTTTATTTTATTTTATTTTATTTTATTTTATTTTATTTTATTTTATTTTATTTTATTTTATTTTATTTTATTTTATTTTATTTTATTTTATTTTATTTTATTTTATTTTATTTTATTTTATTTTATTTTATTTTATTTTATTTTATTTTATTTTATTTTATTTTATTTTATTTTATTTTATTTTATTTTATTTTATTTTATTTTATTTTATTTTATTTTATTTTATTTTATTTTATTTTATTTTATTTTATTTTATTTTATTTTTTTGTCTTTTGTCTTTTTCCGTGTCCGGCAACGGATCGCAACCCTCAGTGTTGCCCCCGTACTGGACCGGGGACCGGCAACGGGATCGCAACCCTCGGTGTTGCTCCCGCGCCTCGCTCAGCCAGTGAGCGGGAACCGGTCTGTATGTGGGATCCGAACCCTTGGGCGGGAGCGCCGCCGCGCTTCCCAAGCGGCGCACTATCCAGTGCGCCACCGGGTCGGCCCCGACTATACATTTTAATAAAGAAAAAAAGGTTTACAAACTCCTTGAATGTTTTATCTTCCATCTTTCTCTGCTATTCCAACATCATGACCTCCCAAATCATTTGCTGACCTCCTGAATCATTTGTTGGTTACAGAGACTCCCAATTGCCACTGAGGCTAGATAACACTTTTTGATTTAAAAAATATGAAAAAAAAGTGTTTAGTGTTTAAGACTCCTCATAGGGCTATAAAGTAATGATATCCTATAACCTAAAAATTCTAGCCATAGTTTGCCAGGTACTTTCATTGCAGATAAAGGAATTTGGGATTCCTATAAACTTATTTAGAAAGGAAACACTGTCCCAAATAGATTTTAGACAGGATTTACACAGGCCTTCAAACAAATAGAAACAAAATATAATGCCTTAAGGTTAAACTCTGAATAATTTCTAAGGAAGAGAGTAACTTTAGAATCCTACTTCAAGAACAGAGCTGGTATTGCTACGTTCAAGTAAATTCTTCCAGCTGTTGGTATTAGCACCAGTACTGAAGGTAGGATAAACATTAGTTTAATCTCCTGATTTTCTAGTTAATCTGGAGCTAGATAAATAGCAGCATTTTAATTTCTCACATAAAATTAAAAGCACAAATAATTGATTACATTTGTATTTCAATGATAAGTCCTATAATATAAATATTCTTGATGACCATTTTATATATCATATTTTATTCTTTATGTAGGGGAAAAGAATCATGGACAGAAGTTATCTGTCCTTTGATTAAAAGGTTAAATGTGAAAGTACCTATTAAGTTATTACAAATAAATATTAATCAATGGTATGACAAATTGGCATATATAACTCATTTATTCACTTGCAAAAACTGGATTCTCTGAATTCATGGTATTGCTTTTGATGCTGATGTTATATGGAGTACTCAAATCATTTGGCAATATATCATTTTCTTGGTACTGATCATATTCTATGGAAATTATAGATTAAAGGACTAAAGATCTGTTAGTCACTTAGGGAAAAGGAAATATATATCTTCTCGGATGGAGAACAATCTAGGTACTGAGATTTTTGAGGACACTTGAGAGCAGCTTGCCACAGAGATTGTGATCTTCCTATTATAAAATAGTGTCAGAAAGGGGGTTGGGCCTGAGGCATGCAGGGAATATGAGTCTGTTTTTTTTTTATCTCGATCTGCTTGTCACCTTGTGGCACCTTAAGTATCAGGCCAAGCGAAAAGATGTAATTGAAAAGTACCAGGCCAGCAAATGTGAATGTTCTGCACATTAAATGTTGAGAGACCATGCAAAATGGACTGAGGAGAACGTCAACAAGGACTGTCACTGGAAGGAATTTGGTAGTTTCTTGTTCTCCTTTCAGCACTTCCCTGACATGTTCATTTTTCATGGAGGGATGTATTACTTCTGTGATAATGCTATCTAAATTGTGTTTTTAAATCTTTTTGTAATTTTAGAATGCAAAGGCTGTAAAAGTTAATTTGTGTTCTTTATTCACCTGTTAGAAATTGTGATTTAGATTGAGTGATGTCCATTTGAACAACCTATGTTTCTTTATAAATAAGTTTTTTTTAATGATACAATCCCTGTGACACACGATATATGTATGCAATATTCTTTTTCATACTCTTCTCTGTTGATAATTTTCAGTTGAAACAAATTTTTTTTTAAATTTTCAAATTCAGGACAATAATAAAATATATGCCTTTCCCACGAGGAAGCCATGAAGCTCATTGGAATTTAAAGAAAGGAATCAAAGCAGACATTAAAATAAAATTATAACAAACTAGACATAATAGTGAAATAAACTTTGTGGAACTGTAATATTCGAGTTGTCTCAAAATTGCTATGCATGTAAGAGATATATTATTACGTTAAAAACACCTTTTTTGCTTCATTTTTGACATGAATGCTCCCACCAATCATAGTTATAAAATAAATGTATGATTTACAGTATAGTGAAGACCTCCTGGAATTGCTTAATTTGAAAAGTTTTGAGATTCTTATATTGTTGATCAGGAGTATAGGCTACTTTATCAGATTTCCTCTTTTTTGTTCTGGTAAATATATCCTTTCTAAATAATTACATAATTTGCCTTGCCATCTAATTTTCTGTGTTTCAATGTGTCATTGACTCACCAATTTTGATTTCAAAGGCAGTGTTTATAGAACAAAAAAACCCCATATTCTTAAAAATATGCAAATGTAGTCATTCAAATCAATGTTATATTTATGAATGTTGTGTATATGTGGATGTGTATGTTTGTGTGTATATATGTACATATGTGTGTGTATGTGTATGTATATTTATATATATAGTTTCTTTTATGGAGCCAAACATTTTAGAACTGCCTTCAAAACAGGATAATGAGAAAGAAATTATTTGTATTATTTTATAGTTAGAACAAATGTTTTCTAAAAATTAACCTTCTAAAATTAGATTTTTTTCTAAAAATCAACCTTCACAAGATGGACTTTTGTTTTTAATTCTTTAAAGAAATAAAATTTAATTTTAAATTAAAAATAATACCTTTTAATCATCTAAGAAATGTTCTGTAGGTAGGGTAATGGAAAGAATATTTTAGATTAAGGAGTACAATGTCAGGGTTTGGTCGTGGTTTTGTACTATTTCATTTCATAACCTTGAATAAAACATTTCATGTCTCTGCTTTTAGTTTCCTCATTTATAATGACAAAAGAAGTCTGCATTAGATTGATATTTCTCCTGATTTTTAAATTCTGAGATTCTGGGCTGGTCAGTTAGCTCACTTGGTTAGAACATTTTGCTGATAACACCAAGGTCAAGGGTTCAGATCTCCTTGGACAGCTGCCAAAAAAAAAAAAAAATCCAAATTTTGAGATTCTAGTATTCTAGGTGTTTCTAGTATTAAAAAGTGTAATAGGTCATGTGATTTTTTAATCAAATCTTATTTGTATTCTCAAATCATCATGTCTTTGATTTTTACACTGCTTTCAGAAGTTTAAAACTAATTCTTACATCAGTTTCTATCTAATGTAATGCATGATTTGCTTGAACAATATAGTGTCCTAAGATATGATATGTGCCCTCTTTTTACGGTTAGCTTTGTTTTGTAGTGTCAAAGTGTAGTTTTAAATTAATAATTATCTTTTTCAAAAATATCTCACTTTGGCTAAACTATAAATTTTAAGTTTATAGTAATCATTTGGACCTTGTTATAGTCTATCAAACACTCACGAGGTAGATCCTCTCTCTCTAAGAAGATATATGACCTGTACAAGGTCGTTTATCTACTTTTATCCTGAAAAAGCAGCACTATTAAAATGAAACCCTGACACAGGACAGTGGATTTAAAATTAGGGAATATCCTAAATGACACCTGCTCTCAACACTCCACTACTTGCAAAGTTATGCAAAATGGTAGTGCAAATGCAGCTCCTCTTTAAAAGTCCCTGTTTTAGTAATTTAGGTTTTGGTGACTTGAATTTTTAAAGTTATTTCTAACCAAGCATACTGCTACAATAATTCAATTCTCTATGTCGCTTTTTGTTATCATTGCTAAATAGAAATAGGTACATCTAGCCACTACTCTCCATTTAATACTTTTGCATATTGGAGCAAACTACGACCACTGAAACCAGCAGTAAAACTGCCTAAATAGCAAAATGTAGATCATTTCTCACACATGAATATTTAAAATTTTTTAATAATATTATTTTAGTTGATAAGTTATAATTGTACATATTTATGAGGTATAATGTGATGTTTTGATATATTATGTATGCAATGTGGAATGATTAAATTAATACATACATCACTTCACTTACCCATCAGGTTTTGTGGTGAGACATTCGAAGTCAGCTCTTAGAGATTTTGAAATGGACAACATATAGTTGTTAGCGATGGTCACCTTGCTGTGCAATAGATTCCTATTTCTTCTGTCTAGCTGAAACTTTGTATCCTTTGAGGAACATCTGCCCATCCTCCCATCCCCAGACTCCAGTAATCATCATTCTACTTCTATTAGTTTGACTTTTTTAGATTCCACATATAAGTGAGATCATACAGATGTGTCTTTCTGTACTGGGTGAATGTTGAGTATACCATAAGTAGAATCCAGCTTGATAACATAACCTGCCCTCACTTTTAGAATGGATAAATCAATTGTTTTATTTTTAAAAATATTAGCACTGTAAAAAACAAGCTAGGCTATGCAGAATAGCCCATAATTATGCTGGACTTAAGATCAATCTTTTCACTCTGGAACACCAGATATTGGAGAGACATTTGCTTTTATGATTAGGCAATAAACTATGTATTAAGTGGAAATAATATTGAAGATTCATAATGTTCATTAAATATAAAAATTCCTTAATGAAAACCTTCTAATTCTATGGGAAAGTATCAGAAAACTGCTTATGGTAGTTTGTTACATTCTCTTGGTACTGATTCTATTCAATTGTTTGGTGTATCTCACAAAGACACACAGCTTTTCTAGAATAATTGTCGCCAAAGTGATGCATTCATAAGTCAGTGAGTGAGCAAGATGATTCATAGAGCAAAGGAAGAAAAAAATAGAACCTCCCTTTTTTGACAAGTATTTATCACATTCACTTAAAATCTATTTTTGAAAATTTTTGCATATTTTATAATATACATAACAGAAGCAAATTATATTATTTATAAATAAATAAAATAGAGTAGCCAAAACAAAAACTTTTTACCAATGGTGTGTGCAGTCAACCAATTTGGAGACTGCTGTTGTAGCAAATGCGAGATTAATGACATCCCATTTACAAGTGCTAGCAAGTGAGAAAGAGGCTGTCAATAAGAAGTTCATTTATCTGTTTTCCCGTGTATGCCATAAAGCACATTTACCTGAAATGTCATACTCTGGAAAGAGTGCCAATGCTAAACATACATAAGTGCCTACCTTGTACTAAGTAGCTGTATTGATCTGAGAGGCTACATCAAAGCAATTGCCTATGTGTAATTATTGTCTACCAAAATGTCTAACCTAGCACAATGCAAAGTTTAAATAGTTGGTGTGTGTGCTTTTATTAAATAAGTTCAATATTGTTGAGCCTTTCTGCATTTGATCTATAAACAAATGAATAGAAAATGAGATTAATAAATCATTGGTAGCAGGTTCAAGAGAGCTCTGCTGTTTATTTTGGTTGAATGCCAGATGAATGTGGCTTAAAATATAAAAGAAATAGAAGGAAAAGGTAAAGAAATTGGGTAATGAAGAAACATTACAGCCATGAACTGTTTGTAACCTTTACAGTTCTACAAATTTTAATGAAAGCCATTGCTATGTTTGTCAGTCAAATCAGTATAATCAATTAAATTGCACCCTGTTTATATTTCTCCTTTAGGTGTTTACTTATGTGGTACATGATTCATTTTGCAAATACACATTTGTGAGAGGGTTCTATTTGTTTTGGATCTCTTTAACGGGTGATTTACTGGTTTTTACTTCTCTGTGTTAATATATCTAAAGTAACTCTACCAGAGCCATTAATTCATCTGTGTTTCTAATCTATTACTAAAATGCAATTTTACCACTTTCAAAGTAGTGCACATCATAGTTGAAAAGAATTGCATCCAAGTCTCAGTTCTGTGTTATTTTGAAACTGCACTATACTTAAAAAAAATAAAAATTGCTCCCAAAGGCACACTCTGAGATTCTTAGTTACATAGCTATTACTTTGTCACTCTTTGTCAGTTTCCTTTTTGTGCCATTAAATATTTTTTATTGCTCTGAAATAAAGATTCTGTTTGCTTTATGTATAATATTTTGAATTCTGAACTCTCCCATCCTGGAGCAACAGATTGTTCCATGTTATTTTATCAATATAACGAGGAAGCACAATGTTTCTCTAATCAGATTTTTATTTATGGATTTGACACTGAAATAAGGATAAATAATTTTTATTCGTGTTGGAAATATAATAGAATAAATAATCCTTGACGGTGTAGCATGATTGGAGCAGTAAGGGGGTGCTAACTGAAGTTCTTGTTTCACTTGGGCTTTGAGGTGGTAATAGATTTTCACAAAGTGTGATTGGATGGAGAATGGGGTTAGGACAATATTTCAGACTGAGAGAATAGGACAGAGATAAAGGTGAGTATGAGGCTGACATTTAGGAAAAATCACCTGCTAGTAATTTCTATTATTGGCTAGTGAAGGGCAAGTGGAATTTTGTAAGTATGTAATGTCTTGGCATATATGCCATAAAATTAAACTGATTGATATGTCAAGGAACCACATTTAGTTTCATACTCATGTAATCTAATGTACAGAAGGAGATGAAATTAGAATCATTTTTGAATTTGAAATTTTGACCCAGTAAGATTAGTAAAAACCACTAATAAGAAAGTAAAATACAAATTTAAGTGTAACACAAATAAAATCAAACACAGTCACTATAAAATAAATGGACACTGATAAAGAATTTGAACTCTTTTATATATAACAGTGTGCCTGAATAAACAAATATAGATATGTGTTAATTTATACATGGTTGAATCATTGTAAACATTTGCTAGAAATAACTGAAAGTCATTTTATAGCTATAAACATGAAGTTATACAACTATAACTTTTATAACTGTAGATGTGAGGAACATACCTGCAGATATAGATAATGGAATATCTGCCTAATTTGGCATTGAGCCTAGCTGACGGCAGCAAAAAGAAAAGTATCCCTTGAAAATCCCTAACTACTAGTCCACACTTATGCTTCTTTGGAGAAAGAATCACATTAGTTGTGTTGCCTAAAAAGCTTAAGTAAAAATTGTAACAAGATCCTGTATCAATTTTTCCCTTAGGCACCAGATAGAGACAAATTAACACTCTAAACCTCATTCTAAAGAAAGGAATATCCCACAAAATAAAATTCAAAGAACATGAACTTACAGTCAAAGAGCACTAAATACGTGAGGGAATCATACATTATGACTAACATTAAGAGTAACAATGCCCCAAACCTTCAAAATTAATCTCATAGAAACTGTGGATAGAGGACAAATCAGATGCAGAATACAAAATAAGTATGTTTGATATGATTAAAATAATAAAAATATGATATAAGAAACAGAAGCAGGGCCGAGCCCGTGGCGCACTCGGGAGAGTGCAGCATTGGGAGTGCAGCAGCGCTCCCGCCGCGGGTTCAGATCCTATATAGGGATGACCAGTGCGCTCACAGCGCTCACTGGCTGAACGCAGTGCGGCCGGTCTCGAAAAGGACAAAAAAAAAAAAAAGAAAAGAAACAGAAGCAGAGTCTACTAATGAGTTCAATGAGATTTGGCAGGACTAAACAGTACTTCTAGAAATTAAAAATGCAAAAGTTAAATTCAGATTCAATGAGTAGGTTAAACAATAATTAGGCATAGACAAAATAAACATTATTGAATTCTAATGCATCTATCTAGTTTTAAAAATATTACCCAATATAGAGGGACTAAGAGATATAAATTAGGAGTGAAAAATTAAAAAAGACTTGAAAAATAGCATAATAAAATTTTTAAAGGATCTATTCAGAATTCTAGGAAGAAAGTGCAAAGAAATTAGACACAAGACAACATTAAAAGAGAAAACAACTAAAAACACTTCAGAATTGGTAAGAAGATACCGAGGTTCAGACTCCAGAACGCCAACAAATCACAAGTTGAAAAGATGAAGACACTCACACTAGGTACTTCACAATAAGATGAAAATTACCATAGCCAATATCTAGTCTTATAAACAGCCAGTACTAAAATAGATTACCTACAAGGTAAAATAATTATATGTTGCTGACTTCTTCATGGTGGTAGAAGCCAGAGTCAAGAAAATAGTATTCTTGAAGTTCTTAGAGAGAATAACTTTCACAAGATAAGATGATCAAAATTAAACAATTATATCTTTGAAGAATGAGAGCAAAAATATATATATTTTAAAAAACTCAGTTGCAAAAGTTTATTATCAAATTTTATGAAAGAAACTTTTAAAAACATATATGCATGAAGAAAAAATAATATGAGAACAAAGTTCTGAGATAAAAGAAATTATGAGCAAGGGAAATGGTTAACATGTTGGCAAATCTAAAAAAAACACTGTGTAATCATAAAAATAATGTCAAAATTACAGAATTAAAAAAAAAAAAATCAATGTGGAAGTCAAATACTGGCCAAGTAGTGAAAGACTGAATTAATGTTTTCTGAGGTCCTGGCAGTATTTTGGTATAAAGGTAAATATATCAATTAAATACAGATATGTGAAGTCAAATACACATTTGAGAATTTCTTGGAAAACCCTAAAAAGTGAAAATACATATCCAGATTAGAAGGGGAAATAGAATGAGAATTTTAAAAAGTTAACTAATATAGCAAAGGAAGAAATAAAACCAAAAGGACATCCCCCCCCCACCCACACACACACACAAAAAAAAAAAACAAGAAAAGGCAGGACACATAAAAATACAAAATAAAATTATGAAAGTGAAACAAAATGTATTCGTTAATCACAATCAGTATAAATGAAGTAAATATTCCAGTTAAGAAATAGAGATTGTCAGTCTGGAATTTTAAGATAGCCATTATATGATATTTAGAAGAAATATACCTAAAACAGATGAAGTCACAAAATGTACTGGTGTATTAAAATTAGTATCAGACAAAATGGACTTTAAGACAAAAACCATTACTTGTGGTAACAGGATCACTGCATATTTATAAAATATTAAATTTTCCAAGAAAATATAATAATGTGAATCTGTAAGTATGTAATCTGTAAAAATATATGAAGCAAGGTATTCAAAAGATATAAGGAGAAACTGACAAATCCATCATCACAGTATCACAGTAATAAAATTGACAAAGTCACCTAAGCAAATGGTAGTATAAGCCAGCAAAAACCAGTAAGTACATATGAGAATTAAAAAAAAAAAAAAAAAAAAAAAAAAGACTAGTACACTCAAATGAAGGGACATATATTGAAGTATTCAACAACTGTATCATGGACATTTATAAGTTCACATACAACATTTACAAAAATATACACATAGCACACAATAGAGCAAGCCTGAAAATTTTCCGAGTTGGAATCATGTATTATTTGGCTAACCATAGCCAGTTTAGAAGTCAATAACAGAAGGTTAATATACAATTTCCTTTATTTCTGGCAACTTAAAAAATCACAATTTTAAATAACTCATAGATCAAAAATTAAGTTAAATTGGAAATTAGAAAACACTTTAAAGTACAAAAGGAAACATATAACAAAACTTGTAGGAAAAAGTTGACAGGTACTTACAGAGAAATATAAACATTTGCTTATTATAACAAGAAAAAATGAATATCAATTAGTTTAGTATTCAAATTAAGAAATTTGAAACATTGTAACATAGTAAACGTGAAGTAAGTAGAAAGAAATGATAGAAAAAGAGGAAAATTAATAAAATGAAATAGGTTACCATTGACAATGTCAAAATAACCATTTGTTGGCTCATTGAAAATAGAAACAAGACAGAACTGTAAAACTTGAACAACAAAATAGAGAATACAAATATAAATTACAAAGTATAAATATGAAATGTAAAATATAAATAATAGTTTAAAAGACATATTAACAGATTATGTATACATTAAAAATAATATGTGAATTTATAAACAACTTTATGCCAATATATCTGAAACCTTAGGTAAAACAGTCTAAACTTCTATGACAATGTAACTTACTGATTCAGGAATAATAGAAGACATAAACAGTCATCTATTCATAAAAGTCTTTCCACCAAGAAATTATTAACCAGAGATAATTCTATCAAGCAGTAAGAAAACTATAATTCCAGCATGTGGGTACCTCAGAAGCTGTGGGTGGACCCAACGAACAGCCAGGTGGAGCATCAGGGACCTCAGGAGCCAAGAGCAGGCCCCTTTGACAACAGCCAGGAGTGCACGGGGACCTCAGGAGCTGAGGGCAGGTCTGCAGACAGACAGGGGTGAGCAGGACACAGTCACACAGGCAGACTGCTGCTGTTGAAGACTCCACCACTGCCACAGCCACCATAGCTGCAAAGGTGATTTTCCTAAGAAATCAAGAGCTCATCCACCTTCTGGACACCTCAACACAATGTCACTAACCTCAGCAACAAATCACTAAGTGTCCCAGTGCATAGGCCATGTAGGCACTCGCATGCAACTCTGACATTGAATACAGCTGCACTTTCCAGAGACTGCAATACTGTATCTACCTAGAAATTGATACTAAAATACCCCCACTCAATGGTAAACATAAAACACATGTACAGGAGGAAGTCTCTCTCCTCTAAGCCCACTCCAGAGTAATAGAAGAATTAACTGCTGTACCTGATGACCAGACTTGGATGTAGAGATACTAGAAATATGAAAAAACAAAGAGATAAAACACCACCAAAGGAATACAATAATTCTAAACTACCAGACCCTGTAGAGCAGGAAACCCCCTTGAAGTGACTGAAAAGGAATTCTGACCAATGATCTTAAGGAAACTCAATGAGATACAAGAGCACACAGTTAGAAGACACAATGAAATGAAAAACTATCCAGGATATGAAGGAGAAAATTTACAAAGAGATTAATACCTTAAAAAAGAATGTAGCAGAACTCCTGGAACTGAAAGATTCATTCGATGAAATAAAAATACACAACCAGAAGGCTAGAAAAAACAGAAGAAAGAATTTCTGATCTTGAAGACAGTCTTTTTGAAATAATCCAGACAGACAAAAAAAAGAAGGAAATAAAAAAAAAAAAGAAAAAAAGAAAAAAGGAAAAAGTAATCCCCAAAATGAAGAAAATCTAAGAAAGCTACCAGACAAACTTAAGCACACAAACATCACAATCGTGGGTTTTCAGAAGGGAGGTAAGAGGAAAAGGTGTTGAAAATATATTCAATGAAATAATAGCAGAAAACTACCCAGATATAGGGAGACACACAGACCTTCAGAATCAGAAGGCTCAAAGATCCCCAGACAGATTCAATTCAAAAAGGTCCTCTCTGAGACACATTATAATCAAAATGGGAAAACTCAAAGACAAAGAGAGAATCCTAAAAACAAAAAGAGAAAAGTGACAAGTCACCTATAAGGGAGTCCCCATCAGACTAACAGCAGACATCTCAACAGAAACTCTACTGACCAGAAAAGAATGGGATACATTCAAAGTACTAAAAGAAAAAAACTGCAAGGCAAGAATACTAGACCTAACAAGGCTATCCTCAGAAATGAGGGAGAAATAGTGTATTTCCCAGACAAATGAAAACTACAGGAGTTCACCACAACATGACCAACCCTGCAAGAAATGATCAAGGGAGTCGGAGTCCTACATATGGAATCCAGAAAATGATAATCACTACCATGAATGAACAAGAAAGAAAAAAAAAAAAAAACGAAAGGTAAAACAAAAAATGCAAATGAGGAAGAGAAAGAAACTATATCTTACCAGCTCAAGAAACCAACAAACACCAAAGACAAACAATAAAAGGGGAGGAAAGGAACAAAAGATATTTAAAACATTCAAACAAAAATTGATAAAGTGCAAGGAATAAGACAACACCTTTAAATAACAACCCTAAATGAAAATTAATTAAATTCCCCACTCAAAAGACATGGACTGGATTAGAAAGCTAGATCAAATTATATGCTGTCTATAAGAGACTCACCTACCTGTAAAGACACACACATACTAATAATGAAGGGATCAAAAAAGATATAACATGTGGAAACCAGAAATGAGCAGGGATAGTTATTCTTACATTGGAAAAAACAGACTTTAAACCAAAAACCATAAAGAGAGACAAAGAAGGCCATTATATAATGATAAAAGTATTTATCCAGTGGGAGGACACACTATCATAAATATATATGTACCCAGTACTGGACACTCAGATATACAAAACAATATTAGACCTAAAGATACAGATAGACTCTATAACAATAATAGATGCAGATCTGAGCACCCATCTCTTAGCAGTGGACAGATAATCTAGGCAAAAAATTAATAGAGAAACACAGGATTTAAACCATACTTAAGACCAAATATACATTTCATCCAACAACTGCAGAATATGTATTCTTCTTATCATCAAAGGGAACATTTTCCAGGATAGACCACATGTGACATCACAAATCAAGTCTAACAAATTTTAAAAAATTGAAATAATTTCAAGTGTCTTTACAGACCACAGTGGATTTGATGTCAGAGGTAGGGTCCGGGGGGTGGGGGTGGGGCTCAATAGTTGGCCACCCAGTCCTCTTACCAGGCTCTTGACTCCACCACAGGAAAGAATTCAAACGCAGAGTCACAGTAGAAAGTGAGAACAAGTTTAATAAAATAGATAAGAAATACAGGTTCCACAGAGAGAGGGTGGCATGCTCCAGAGACTGAGCAGGACCCACACCAAGTTTTTAAGTTCAATATAGGCATAGAGTCTAACACAAAAGCCATGAAAACATACTTATAGTTCAGTACAAAGTGTAGGCTGGCTCAAGAGAAGAGCAGCTTCTTGCTGAAAGTAAGCTTAGATACAAAGTAAAATATACACACCTCAGCCAGCAAAGTGTGGGCTGCCACCAGGAAAGCCAGCAGCAACAACCCTGCCTTCAGCTGGGATTTGGCTTTCATAGAATTTTTATATCTAGTGAATATTCAGTTAAGGGGGTGGTTCCCAGTTGTATGCACAGAATGTTCTGTGCTCTCTATTGAGTATGACCAGTCACTAGATTGTATAATCCAACCCCTGTTCTCTCATTTTCCTCATGTTGGTGCTAAATATAGGTCTAACTGGCAACAGTAGCTTTCTTCCCAGGGAAAGCTCACCGGAGGAGGCCTGAGACCTCAGGGAGTGGCTGGAAACCCACAGGCATGTCCTGAAATCTGAGCCCAGTGAAACTGAGCACATCCTGTATCTGATTAAAACTAGAAATGAATAACAAGTGAAACTCTGGAAACTATTCAAATACATAGAGGTTAAACAACCTATGGGTCCCCAGAAAAAAATTAAACAGGAAATAAAAAAATTTCGAACCAATGAAAATAAAGACACATCACACCAAAATCTATGGGATATTGCAAAAGCAGTACTAAGAGGAAAATTTATTGCAATAAATGCTTACATCAAAAGAATAAAAAGATTTTGGGGCGGCCCATGGCTCACTTTGGAGAGTGTGGTGCTGATAACACCAAGGCCACAGGTTCAGATCCCTATATAGAGATGGCTGGTTAGCTCACTTGTTAGAGTGTGGTGCTGACAACACCAAGTCAAGGGTTAAGATCCCCTTACTGCTCATCTATTTCTCTCTTTTTTTCTTTAAAGAAAGAATAGAAAGATTTCAAATAAACTCCCTAAAGCTATACCTCAAAGAACTAGAAAAACAAGAACAATCCTGTCCCATAATTAGCAGATGGAAAGAAATAATTTACATCAGAGAAGAACTAAACAGAGACCCTCCAAAAAGGATACAAAAGATCAGTGAAACAAAAAGTTGGTTTCTGAGAAGATAGACAAAATAGACAAACCATAAGCTAGGCTAACTAAAAACACAGAGAGAGAACTCAAATGACAAAAATCAGAAATAAAAAAGGAGACATTACAACCAATGCCACAGAAATGCAAAGAATCATTAGAGACATTTTTGAACAACTATGCACCAAGAAATTTGAACACCTGGAGGAGAAGGATTATTATCTGGACACATACAAACTACCAAGACTGTAACAATAAGAAATAGAAAACCTGAACAAACCAATAACAAGCAACAAGATTTAAGCAGAAATCAGTAGTCTCCCATTGAAGAAAAGCCCATGACGAGATGGCTTCATTGCTGAATTCTACCAAAACTTTAAAGAAGAATTAATACCAATTATCATCACACTATTCCAAAAATTGAAACAGAAGCCATTCTCCCAAACTCACTTTATGAGTGAGGCCAGCATCACCTTGATAACAAAACCAGACAAAGACACAACAACAAAAAAAGTAACCCATGGGCCAATATCTCTGATGAACACAGATGCAAAAATCCTCAACAAAATATTAGCAATCAGAATACAGCAACAAATCACAAAAATTATACACCATGATCAAGTAGGATTCATCCCAGGGATTCAAGGATGTTTCAACAGACACAAGTCAATAAATGTGATACATCACATCAACAGAATGGAGGACAAAATCCATATAATGATCTCAATAGACACAGAAAAAGCATTTGAAAAATCCAATATCCCATCATAATAAATACTGTGAGAAAAATTGGTATACAAGGAAAGTATCTCAACAAAAAAAAAGCCATATATGACAAACCCATCACCAATATCATCCTGGATCCTAGGACAGGATCAAGACAAGGATGCCCACTCTCATCACTGCTATCTAACATAGCATTGCAAGTACTGGCCAGAAAAATTAGACAAAAGAAATAAATACAGGGCATCCAGATTGGAAAGGAGAAACTCAAACTGTCCCTGTTTGCAGATCATATGATCCTATGTATAGAAAAACCTAAAGACTCTACAAGAAAACTCTTAAAGAGCTGATAAATGATTTCAGTAAAGTTGCAGGATACAAAATCACCACTCAAAAAATCAGAGTGTTTTTATACTCCGATAATGAACTAGCAGGACGAGAAACCAAGAAACAAACCATTTACAAGTGTCAACACACACACACACGCACACACGCACACACACACACACACACACACACACACCTAGGAATAAATTTAACCAAGTAGGTAAAAGATCTCTACAATGAGAACTGCAAATCATTGCTGAAAGAAATTAAAGATGACACAGAAAGAATGAAAGATACTCCATGCTCTTGGACTGAAATAATTAACATTGTGAAAGTGTCCATGCTACCCAAAGCAGTCTACAAATTCAATGCAGTCACCACCAAATACCAATGACATTTTTCACAGAAATAGAAAAAGCAATCCTAATGTTCATATAGAACAACAATAGACTCCCAATAACCAAAGCAATCCTGAGAAAAAAAAATTAAGCTGGAGGCATTATACTACCTGGTGTCAAATTGTGCTACAAAGCTATAGTAACCAAAATAGCATGGGACTGGTATAAAAACAGACACTTGGACCAATGAAGTGGAATGCAGAACCCGGAAATCAATCTACATTCTTTCTGCCAACTGATCTTTGACAAAGGCATCAAAAACATACACCTGGAATAATACTTCCTGTTCAATAAATGGTGCTAGGAAAACTGGACATCCATATGCAGAAAAATGAAACTAGACTTCTCATCATATACTAAAATCAACTCAAAGTGGATTAAAGACTTGAATATAAGTCCTGAAACTATAAAACTCCTAAAAGAAAACATAGGGGAAATCCTTCAGGGAGGAAGACTGGACAACAACTTTATGAATAAGACCCCAAAAGAATAGGTACCAAACAAAAAATAAACAAATGGGATTATATCAAACTAGAAAGCTTCTTCACAGCAAGGGAAGCAATCAAGAGGGTAGAAAGACAACATACAGAATGGGAGAGAATATTTGAAAACTACACATCTGACAAGGGATTAATATCCAGAATATACAAGGATCTCGAACAACTTCATAGTAAAAATACAAATAATCCAATTAAAAAATGGGCAAAGGAGTCCATGAAAGAAAAAATGAATAGACGTTTTTCAAAGGAAAACATACAAATGGCCAACAGGTACATGAAAAAAATTCTCAACATCACTAATGATCAGGGAAATGCAAATGAAAACTACACTGAGATACCATCTCACCCCAGTTAGACTGGCTATTGTCAGAAAGATAGAGAATAACATGCTGGTGAGGATGCAGAGAATCAGTAACCCTCCTGCACTATTGGTGGGACTGTAAATTGTGCAGCCATTGTGGAAAACAGTATGGAGGTTCCTCAAACAACTACAGATAGAAGAACTTCCGTATGATCCAGCAATCCACTACTAGGTATATATCCAAAGAAAGGGACATCATCATTTGAAGAGATACATGCACTCCCATGTTTATTATATCTCTATTTATAATAGCCAAGATATGGAACCAGCCTTATGTCCATCAGCAGACAACTGGATAAGAAAAATGTGGTATATAAACACAATGGAATACTACTCTCTCATTAAAAAAAGAATGAAATTCTGGCATTCAGAGCAACATAGATCAACTTAGAAAAAATTATGTTAAGTGAAATAAGTGAGGCACAGAAAGAGAAATACCACATGTCCTCACTCATAGTTGGAACAAAAAATAAAACCAAACCGGAATAAATAAAAAATGAAAGAAAAAAATAATACAGCAATCACAAAAATTATTTGAACTTTCTAAAGGAGACAACAAACCTATGGCCACCAGAAGTGGGAAAGGGGGAGGTGGATGGGGGGGTAAGTGAGAAATTGGTAAAGGACCACAAAAAAAGGTTACATTGTGTTCTCCTGGATATACTAATTATTTTGATTTGAACATCATATATTGCACACAGGTATTGATATTCCATGCTGTACCCCACAGATTTGTATGATCAATTATGTTTCAAAAAAACCCAAAACAAAACAAATCAGGAAGCTGCAGAGTTTAATGTGAATAGAGGAAAGGTGTTGTGTGCATTAAGGTGAACAATTTAATCTCAGTTCTACCTCGCTAGAAAGGAAGTTCCATGAGAGAAAGGACTTTATGTCCTCTCTTCACTGGTGGGCATCTGGTACCTAGAATGATGTTATAAAGTGAAAGACTGAAAAATGTATTTGAAAATAAAAACTAATAAGTTACATAAAAATGAAGAAAACTTTAATTTCAAACTCACACAAAATTGTTCATAAGACAGAAAAAGAGGAAATGCTCTCTTATTCGTTATACAAGGTCACTTTTATCCTCATATCAAACCCGAGAGAATAGTAACAGAAAGGAAAATTATAGGTGACTTTTACTTAAGAGCATAGTTTAAAGTAGCCTGAATGATATATTGACGAACTGAGCACGACAATAAATATAGCTATAATGCATTCTTATCAAGTTTGATTTCCTCTAAGAAAAAAAATTGTTTAACTTGAGAAAAGCTATTAGTGCAATTGAATCTATTACTGTAACAATGGAGAAAAAATATGAGATGATCTTAGTGTATACAGAGAAGGTTTCTGATAAAATTAAAAATCAGTTCATTAGTACTCTCAAACTAAGAATAAAAGTGGACTTAATATAACAAAGCATAAGTACAAAAAAACTTAGAACAAACTGCGTGTTTGATGATAAAATGTTAAAAGCATTGAATTTAATACAAATAACAGAAAAAGATGCTCTCAATCACCACCTTTATTCAACATATACCGGAAGCATCTCCTGAGGGAGAGAGAGATTGAGAGGAGAGAGAGAGAATTTATGCATTTAACAGGTTCTCTAGATATAAGATCTATACAGAAATCATTTGCATTTCAATAAGCCATGAGTAGTTAGAAGATGTAATTAAAAATTTCATGAACAATGAAAATAATAAAAGAAATACCTAAGAAAAATTTACATTAAAATGTACAAGTTATAAAAATATAAAATTTTACTTAAATAAATACTCAAAATAAATAAACATGTTTATGAACACAATAACAAAAGATGCAACTCTTACAAAATTGAAGTACATATTAAGCTTAATTAAAAAAAACTTGAGGGATTTTTAAAAAACTTGAGTATATTTTGAAATGTATGTATAGATTTATAAAAAGGTAAGAATTGTAAAAGAAGCACACAAGAAGAGCAAATTGAGGGTGCATTGCCCACCAGAAATCAGGATGTATAAAGCTAGAATAATTAAAATCAGTTGGTATTGTTACAAAGATAAACAAGACAAACAACCAAACAAGCAAAAATCAATTAAACAGAGTTAAAACCTAAAAAGCAATCCATAAACAGGGAAAATAGCTTATGATAGACTTGTTATTTTATATCTACAGTAAAATAGGTAAATTTTAAATAACTAGGTCTGAGGCAATTTGTTATTTATCTGAGAAGAAAATTTAAGTAAATAAATTCATAATTTATACCATATGCAAAACTGAATTTCAGATGGACAAAGGAATTAAATGTGTGTATGTAAAGTAGGGAGAAGTAAAACTGTGGAGTATTTGGACATGATTAAAGTTAAGTTGTTATCAGTTGATATAACTATTGGATGTTTTATGTAAGCCTCATGGTCACCACATGAAAATACCTAGAGAAGAAAAAGAAAAAGGAATTAAATTGTATCAGTCCCAAAGTATCAATAAAACACAAAGGAAGACAGCAAGGAGAGAAACAAAAGAACTATAAGATAGACAGAAAACAACAAAATAGCAATAGTAAGTTCTTCCTTATCAACATTTAAATGTAATCAGATGTATCTCCCCAGTCAAAACACATAGAATAGCTGAATTAATAAAAAAATAAGACACAACGAGATGCAATTCTCAAAAGACTCACTTTAGATTTAAGTACATAAAGGGTGAAAGGAAAGGGATGAGAAAAGATATTCCATACACAGGTAAACAAAAGAGAGCATGGGCAGCTATACTTATATCAGACAGAGCAGATTTTAGGTCAAAAACTTCACAGGAGATAAAAGGACATTGTATAATAATAAAGAATTAATTCATCAGGAAGATATAACAGTTATAAATACATATGCACCCAACACCAGAAAACTTAAATATATAAAGCAAACATTTACAGAACTAATGGGAAAAATAGACAGCAATACAATAATAGTACTTATACCCATTTCCAGTAAGAGGTAGAACATCCAGACAGAACATCAATAATGAAACAGTGAACTTGTACAATATTGTAGACCAAATGGGCCTAACAAACATGTACAGAATATTCCACTGAACGACTGCAGAATATGCATTCTTCTCAAGAGCATATGGAACATTGTCCAGGATAAATTGCATGTTAAGCCACAAAACAAGTCTTAGTGAATTTAATACTGAAATCATACCAAGTATTTTTCTAACCACAAAGAGATGAAACTAGAAATCAATAACAGAAGGAAAAATGGAAAATTCACAAAAATCTGAGAATTAAGCAGCATACTTCTGAACAACCAATGGGTCAGAGAAGAAATCAAAAAGAAAAACAGAAAATATTTTGACACAAGTGACAATAAAAACACAACATACCAAAACTTATGGGATGAAGCAAAAGCAGTACTAGGAACAAAGTTTATAGTGATACATGCCTACAATGAAAAAAAAAAAAAAAAAAGAAAGAAAAAGAATAAAGAAAGATCTCAAATAAACAAAACATCTTAACTTTACACCTCACAGAACTAAAAAAGAAGAACAATTTATGTGCAAAATTAGCAGAGGAAAGAAAAGAATAAAGATTATGTCAGAAATAAGTGAAATAGAGACTAGAAAAACAATAGAACAAAGTTAATGAAAGTTTGGGGCCGGCCCGGTGGCGCACTGGATAGTGCGCCGCTTGGGAAGCACGGCGGCGCTCCCGCCCGAGGGTTCGGATCCCACATAC
>NW_007726474.1:259010-282778 GCF_000696425.1 Galeopterus variegatus
GGGAAAAAAACAAAAAAAAAAAAAAAAAAAAAAAAAGTTAATGAAAGTTAACAAAGTTTATTTGAAAAGATAAATGAAATTGACAAACCTTTATATGGATTAACTAAGAAAACAAGAGAGAAGATTCAAGTAATAAAATCAGAAATTAAAGAAGAGACATTATAACTGATACCTCAGAATTAAGTAGGATCATAAGAGACTACTAAGAACAAGTTTACACTAACAAATTGGTTAAGTTAGAAGAAACATATAAACTCCTAGAAACATACAATATACTGAGCATGAATCATAAGGAAACAGAAAATTTTAACAGAAAAATGATGAATTAGAAGATTGAGTCAGTAATCAAAAGCCACCCAACAAAGAAAAGCCCAAGACCAGATGGCTTTACTGCTGAATTCTGCCAAACATTTATAGAATTAATGCCAATCCCTTTTAAACTCTTCCAAGGAACTGAAAAGTAGAGCACACTTCTAAACACATTTATGAGGTCAGTACTACCCCGATGCCAAATCCAGACAAAGATACTGCAAGATTAAAAAACTATAAGCCAATATACCTGAAGACTCCAGATTCAAAAATTCTCAACAAAATACTAGAAATTTGAATTCAATAGCACATCAAAAGCATTATACACCATGATCAAGTGATATTTATCCCTGGGATACACGGATGGTTCAATATACATACACAAATCAATAAATGTGATACATCACATTAACAGAATGAAGGATAAAATCATGTGATCATCTTAATAGATGCAGAAAAAGCATTTTATGAAATTTAAGAGCATTTTATGATAAAAACACTCAACAAATTTGGTATAGCAGAAATTTACTTCAGCGTAATCAAGGCCAAATATAAAACCCCCTTAGCTAACTTAATACTCAACTGTGAAAAACTGAAAGCTTTTCCTCCAAGATAAGGAGAAAGATAAAGATACTCACTCTTGCTACTTCTCATAGTAGCAACATAATAATTAAAGTCCTAGCCAGAACAATTAGGCAAGAAAAGAAATAAAAGGCATCCAAATCTAAGAGGAAGAAGTAAAATTATCTCCATTTGAGGATGACATGTCCTTATATTTAGAAAACCGTAAAGACTTCATACATATTTTAAAAAGTGTTAGAACTGTCAAAGAAATTGCAAAAACTTGTAAGAAACAAAATCAATAAATGAAAACCAGTTGTAGTTCTATACATTAATAACAAATATCTGAAAAGGAAATTAAGAAAACAATGCCATTTATAACAGCATAAAAAAGAATGAAATACTTAGGAATAAATTTAAGAATAAAATACTGAGGAAGGAGGTGAAAGACTTGTACACTGAAAAATAACAAAACATTGATGAAAAAAACTGAAGACAAAAATGGAAAGACATCTAGTGTTCATGAATTGGAAGATTTAATATTATTAAAATGTCCATATTTCCCAAAGCGACCTGTGCCCAAAGTGATGCAAAACTATCCCCATCAAAATACCAATGTAAGTTTTTACAGAAACAGAAAGAACAATCCTAAAATTATATATAACCACAAAAGAAAGTTAATAGCCAAAGCAATTTTGAGAAATTCGAATGAAACTGGAGCCATCACACTTCCTGATTTCAAACTACATTACAAAGCTCCAATAATGAAAATAGTATGGTACTGACATTAATAGCATTAGAGAGACCAATGGAGCAAAATATGGAGCACAGAAATAAACTCATGCAATATGGTCAAGTGATCTTTTCCAAGAGTGCCAAGAATATGCAATGAAGAAAGGATAGTCTTTTCAACAGTTTGGGAAAATTGAATATTCACATGCAAGAGAATTAAATTGGACCCTTCTCTTGTACCATATTTAAAAAAGAAACCCTCAAAATGAATTAAAGACTTAAAATTAAGACCTAAAACCTTAGAATTCTTAGAGAAAAACAGCAGAAAATCTTCTCAACATTTGTCTTCATGATGACTTGTTGGACATAATACCAAAACTGACAGTAAAAAAAGCAAAACGAGACAAGTTAGAATTAATCAGATTAAGATGATTCTATGCAGCAAAGGAAACAATCAATCAACAGATGAAAATGCAACCTACAGAATGCAAAAAATATTTTCAAATCATATATCCGATAAGGGGTTAATATTCAAAATTATAAGGAACTCCTACACTCAATAGCAATATGTGTATGTATTTATGTGTGTATACATATACATAGGCATATACATATCCCAATTTTAAAAAGTGGGCAAAGAACTTAAAAAGCCATTTCTCTGAAGAAGGCATACAAATGGCCAACAGGAATTTGAAAAGGTGCTCAACAACAGAAATCAACAGGGAAATGCAAATCAAAACCACAATAAGTTACCACCTCACACCTGTCAGAATGGCTACTATCAAAAGGCCAAAAGACAAGTATTGGTGAGGACATGGAGAAATCAGAACACTTGTACACTGTTGATGGGAGTGGAAAATTGTGCAGCTACTATGTAAATCAGTGTGGTGGTTCCTCAAAAAATTAAAAATAGAACTACCATATTATTTAGCAATCCCGCTCTGAGTATATATCCAAAGGAAATGGAATCAGCATTTTGAGAGATAATCTGTACTCACTTGTTCATTGCAGCATTATTCACAATAGCCAACATATGGAAACAACAAAATATCCATAGATGGATAAATGGATAATGGAAATATGGCAAATGCATGTAATGGAGTAATATTTATCTTTAAAAAGAAAAGAACCCTAACTTTTGGAATAGCATGTATTAACCTGAAGGATATTATGCTAAGTAAAATAAGGTAGTCACAGAAGGTCAAATACTATATGATCTCACTTGTACAAGGTATCTAAAGTAGTCAAACTCATAGTATCAGAGAGCAGAGTGATGGTTACAGAAGACTAGAAGGGAGGGGAAAATGGGGAGTTGTTGCTCAACGGGTATAAAGTTTGTTATACGAGATAAATTCTAGAGATCTCCTATACAACATAGTGCTTATAGTTAACACCACTGTATTGTACATTTAAAAATTCATTAAGCAGGTGGAACTCAAGTTAAGTACACACACACACACACACACACACACACACAGAGAAACACACAAACAACGAACAAAAAAACAACGAATTGAAACCTCGAGATATCACTATCTACCTATAAAAATGGCTAAAATTAAATAAAATAGTGACAATAAATAATGCTGGTGAGGATGTGGAGAAACTGGATTATTCATATCTTGCTGGTGGGAATGTAAAATGGTGTAGACCCTTCGGGAAACGTTTTGGCAGTTTCTTCAAAAACTAGTCACTCAACTACAATTTAACCCAGTAATTGCAATCCCAGACATTTATATCAGAGAAGTAAACATTCATGCTCTCACAGAAACTGTACAGAAATTTTTATAGAAATATCCCAAATTGGAAACAACTCAGATATTCTTCAATGTGTAAATAAACTTTGGTTCACTCATATCATAAAATACTACTTAGCAATAAAAAGAAATGATCCGTTGTTATACACACCAGCCTAGGTGAGTCTCTAAAGAACTAAGCTGAGTGAGAAAAGGCAATCTCAATAAATTGAACAACATTTGATTTTAATTATTTAACATCCCTGAAATGACAAAATTATAGAGCTGGAGAGCATGGTAGTCACTGCCAGGAATTAAGTGTGGTGGAAAAAAAGGTAGGTACAGGTATAAAAGGGAAACATAAATGATCTTGGTATAGTTGGAAATGTTTTGTATTTTGACCATAGCTATGCCAATCAAATCAGGAGGATTTGGTACTGTATGAGGGTACTTCAAACTTCAAAAAGTTTGTGGAAAAATAGAATTAAAAGAGAATATGAATCTTCCCATAAACTTTTAAAAAAATTTTACTTCTCAAAATACATTGTAGTTGATTTTCATGCCCGTTTACCTATTTCTCCCCCCACCCCCCCATCGTATCTGTTCACTTGACTTAAATTGCTCAAGCAATTTTTGTGGTTATTCTGTCTTCCTCCCCCCCAACCCTTTATTTGTTTGTGTGTTTATTTATTTATTTATTTTTAGCTCCCACAAATTAGTGAGAACATGTGGTATTTCTCTTTCTGTGCCTGACTTTTTTCACTTAATATATTTTTTTCTAAGTCCATCCATGTTGTGAATTGTAGTATTTTGTTCTTTTTTATAGCAGAGTAGTATTCCATTCTGTAGATGTACCACAGTTTCCTTATCCACTCTTCTGATGATGGACATTTAGGCTGGTTCCAACTCTTGGCTATTGTAAATAGAGCTGCAATAAACACAGGAGTACAGGTATCCCTTTTGCATGATGATTTCCATTCCTCTGGGTATATTCCCAGCAGTGGAATTGCTGAGTCATTTAGTAGATCTACCTGTAATTTTTTGAGAAACCTCTATATCATCTTCCATAAAGGCTGCACCATTTTGCAGCCCCACCAACAGTGAATGAGAGTTCCTTTTTCTCCACAACCTCTCTAGCACTTATCATTCTTTGTCTCTTGGATATTAGCGATTGTAACTGGAGTGAGATGGTATCTCAAAGTGGTCTTGATTTGCATTTCCTGGATGCTGGGTAAGGTTGAGTATATTTTCATGTGTCTGTTGGCCATTCGTATATCTTTCTTTGAGAAATGCCTATTCAGATCCTTTGCCCATTTTTAAATTGGGTTATTTGTTTTTTTGTTGTAAAGTTGTTTGAGTTCCTCGTATGTTCTGGATATTAATCCTTTGTCAGATGTATATTTTGCAAATATTTTCTTCCACTCTGTTGGTTGTTTTTTTACTCTGTTGATTGTTTCTTTTGCTGTGCAGAAGCTTTTTAGTTTAATATAATCCCATTTGTTTATTTTACCTTTAGTTGCCTGCACTTTTTGGGTCCTATTCATGAATTCTGTACCCACTCCTATTTCCTGCAGTGTTTCCCATATGTTTTCTTTAAGGAGTTTTATTGTTTCAGGGTGTACATTTAACTCTTTAATCCATTTTGAGTTGATTTTGGTATATGGTGAAAGATACAGGTCTAGTTTCATTCTCCTACATACGAGTTCCAGTTTTCCCAGCACCACTTGTTGAAAAGGTAGTCTCTTCCCTAGTATGTAGATTTGCTGCCTTTGTCAAAGATCAGATGGCTGTAGGCATATGGATTGAAAAAATCATAAAAGAGATCTATAAAAACGAATGAAATACTGCCATTTGCAACAACATGGATGGACCTTGAAAGAATAATATTAAGTGAAACGAGTCAGGCAGAGAAAAAGAAATACCACATGTTTTCACTTATTGGAGGGAGCACATTGTTCTCTGAACTGTTCTTCTAGCCCTTCCCAACACCTGCGCAAATGGAGGGGACACACTTGGGTGGGAGGGGGGAGAGGGAGGAGGGAGGGAGGTTTTGGTGATGGGACATAATAATCAACTACATTGTATGTTGACAAAATAAAAATAATAAAAAAAAAGAAAAGGAAAAAAAAATAAAATAAAATAAAGACTGCATTAAAAAAAAAAAAGAGATCTTCAAAAGTTCATGGGATTGAAATCAACCCAGAAATCAATCCCATGAACTTTTTGAAGATCTCTCTTATGAGTTTTTCAAGTTGTTAGCACTGGTGGAAACTGGCTGAAAGATAAAAGGGATTCCTTTATTTTATTGTGTACAATTACATTTTAATATAATGTTATCTCAACATGTAATGCTTAATTTTAAAAAAGAAATTTTCTCATCAAAATATACCATAAAAAAGTTACAAAACAAGGCCCTGTTTTGGAGAAGATATTTGCAATGTTAATAACTTGTCAAAGTATTGTACACAAAACATATAAAGTGCTTTTACTAATCAATAAAAAAAGGTAAATGACTTAATAGAAAGTTGACAGGAAGTGCAAATAAGCAATTCACTAAATAAACACTGAAGTCTAATAAGCAAATGAATAGATGCTTTGCTCATTAATATTGATGGTGCTAATTAATAAAAAGAAATGTGATTTCACTTCAGATTGTCAAAATTTAATTTTTCTATTAAGTGTTTGTGAGGATATGAAAAAAGGAAGATGTATACATTCTATACAACTATAGGTGTATGGTTTGGTAGCAACACTTTGTTATTACTTGATAAAGTTAAATATGCACATATCCTACAACCCTAAAATTCCACTTGTAGATAGATATTTACCCTGTAGGAATTCTTGTCCATGATACCAGGAAACAAAGACATGCTTATATCTTCACTGCAAGTGAAAGAAAAACTAAAAATCAAAATACTTCAAACAACCCCAATGTTTCCTGAGAGTAGAACTAACAATAAATTGTAATATATTCGTACAATTAGATGCTATACAATACTGAAAATGAGTAAAGTATACACAATGACATAGATGGACCTCAAAACGTTAATGTTGATTGAAGTAAAGAAGATTAAACACAGTATAAAATGAGGTAGTGTTTAGCAGTTACGTATATGGTAAAATTATAAAGAGAAGCAAGATAATTATATACATAGAAATTAGATAATCAAGAGGAAAGACATTTGTATTTTAAATACTTATTTTAGTTTTATCATTATTCTTTATACTATCTCAATTATTAAAGTTTTGAAATATTTGTAAAAATATTGTTTGCAGTTGATACTTCGAATACCAAGTGCAGACTAATTCTTAAAACTTGACTTTTCTTGTATTTTTTAATATATTTGCTGTTAGTTTTATTTAGATTTCTCAAAAAAATCATTTTTCTGTAGCCATGTGTGCATTACTATTAATCAAAAGTTCATTCTCCTTTAGCAATCTGTCACTTCTTTTTTGAAGACAACAGATGAAATGTCTTTTGACTGAATCACGTTATTGGGATGATATCCATGTGAAAATCTAACATATTCTCTGTGGAGCTGTAATTTGTCATTTTAAAAACAACTTTGTGACATGTGGAGTGGAGAGGTAGAATAAAAGCCAATTTTATCTTGGAAGATTTGGAACATACGTTAGTACATTCCTCTCACTTTTAAAACTTCATTTTAAAAATTTATACCAAATCATATCATAAAATCACAATCTCCTAAAGGACCAATGCATTAATTAGAATATGGTAGAGTATGATGTTCAGGATATAAAATATCCAAGCATGAAAAAAAAAATGTTTTTTTTGTTTGTTTTTGGTGTTTGTGAGTGCATATGTGTGTATTTCTGTTCATTTTGTTTATGTTTCCTTGTTTGTTTTGTTGTCTTCTTGTACATTTGTGTACAAGCTTCCCAGTAAATATATTGCTTGATTTGCTTGGTTGGTTTATTTTGTGGATTGCTCTAAAATGTGTCTTTTGTGAATCATGTCAACAGTGAAGTAAGAGATTTGAAAAATGTTTACTTACTTGTTTTTAATCAGGAAATTGCATATTGTCACTCTGATCCTTCTAAAGTCTTCAAAATCTGTGTCAATGTAGCTGCAAATCAGCATAAGTATTAAATCTGGATCCCATGATTACTTCCTCCAGCTTTTAAGAATTAGCCCAAGCTCATGTAGTGTTAATAAATAGTAGTGCTGGGCAGAAGTGGGAGTCTTGTTTAATGTGCTTTTTCTCGTTCAGAATAGGAAGGACATGTGGATTTGAGATATGAATTTCCATTTGCTCTTTTAGATGTACATTTTATATTCTTTGTATTGAGATTTGTTAGGCCTTGGTAAAAATTTCAAAAGATACTCAAGCTCACTCTATTTTTAAATAAAAGGTTCCATGTTCAGTAAACTTACATTCCTCAGAAAGAGTTTAACTTTCTAATATCTTGAAGTATGCCCATTAATTCCTTGCATTATTTCTGACTTAAATCTAAACTATAAGCACATTCGAAGTGAAAGTTTTGAGAATCATTATCCTCCTGCCAGCTTCTCAGTAGTAACATTTCTTTCTTTTGTATTGAAACATAATTGATTATACATATTTGTGGCGCAGAGAATTGACTATCAATACTTGTGTACAATATGTGATGATCAAATCAGGATAATTAGTATATTCATTAAACTTTTCTTCTCACATATTAAATTGATTTACATAATTTCAGGTAGAATTTTTTTACCTTCTTCCAATCTATACAAGTATTTCATTAGGTATTGAGTTTTTTCTAACTATCCAGAAGTGATTACCCCTCTATAAGCTTCCACATTGACTTTGGCAGGATAAGGAAGTACCTGGACTTCTATGCAAGTTGCCATGGCTCTCAGTCCTATTCCTCTACCTTAACATTTACCATTTCAGCAGAACCATAGCCTTGTGATCATCAAAGCAAACATGATTATGTCATTTACTCTTGTTACATCAGTCATCTCAAGAAGCCAAGGACTCCCAGGCCATCTTCATTTCCCACAATCCCATCTTCAGATGGCTCTGTGTACAATGAGGTATCTTCCACCCCGGTCACCCACTCCCCAACCCTCTTCTCTGTGTTACTTTCCTCTATAACATGTGTCACTCTCTGGCACGCTATATTTGTTTTCCCACCCCAACCCTTATAGGAATGTAAGCTCCAATAGTCCAGAAATCTTTGTTTTGTCCTTGCTCTCTAATCTAACATAGTTTCAGAAATATTGTAGTTACTAAATATTTGTTAGATGAAGGCATTAATGAATAAATTTATGAAATATAGGGAAGAAATATTATACTTTGGCACAGATTTAGAATTAGCCTACCTTTTCTTTTAGCCTATTATTTTAAATTGAGAAGACAATTTTCATTTTGTTATCTTTATTAATATCTTTAATGTTATTATTAGTTTCTCCCTGATTATGGGACTACTTTTTAGGGATCAGTTCTTTGTAATTATATCTTTTAACCATTGGAATTTTCTTTAGATAATTCTAACAACTGTAAAAAGATCTGGGACAGAGATTGCATTGTGTGAAACTGTATGAATATGACCTGCTGGGTCACAGGTGAGGGAGTGTAAGTGAAAACTGGAGGGGTATTTATCAGATCTGCATAAATAAATTACTACCTTCTTATATTCATACAACAGTTAGGCCTGACATTGAATCATGGCATGTTAGAACATTAAAGAATTTCCCAGTTTTCGAGATAAATAAAGTAGCCCAGGAAAGTTTAATAAACAGCCAAGAGTGCTCAGGCAGCTGGTAACAGATCTATGACTAGAATCTGTTTTCTTGATGCATTGTTCTATGGGCCTATTAATCCCCAAAGTGACTCACACTTTAAATTCTTTCTCCCTGAAACTCTTCTTGACATCCTGCTCACTTTCATGTGTCTCAAAATAAAGTCTTCTTGGGGGCACAAACAATATTACAAGTAGGAGTTGCTTTGAAATGGCCAAAAACCTTCCATGGTTCCCTAGCAGAGCTTCCTGTTTCTGGCGCTGTCTGGGGTCCTGAAAAGTCCTTGAGTCTCTTTTTTTGCTTAGTGGGTTCACTTCTCCCCTAGGGTTTGGGCTGAACTTACTCTCACCTGTTTCAGCATACAGCTTCACTGAGAAGCCTGCTCTATGAATTTCCTTACTTGTCACCCCACTTGTGAACCCACTGATATTCTAAAATCTCCCCGCTTTGAGCTACACTATTTCATGGGGATGTCAAGTGCTCTCACATTGTATAATTAGAAATACAAACCTGTTTTTCTAGGCTTAGCCTTCTTAAAAGGTTCACATCTGCATCTCATCAGACCATTCCAATTCCTCCGTGGAATTTCATGAAGCAAATGTGATTTGGGAGAGGGGATAGAGGATTCTTCTTTAGGTAGTTCATGGGGTGACTCACTAGAGTTCAAAATTTTACCTTAGTGTCACCCCTGCAGAAGCACCTATTCCAGAAGAGAGAATCTTCTCATTTACAGATTGGCTTATGTTGATCTATTGTTGCTTGTTTAACTTTTTTTATTATGTGTTTTTGTTTCATGGGCCATAATTTGGGGGGATGAAGAGAGCTATTGACATGAGTTAATGCTGACATTAAAATTAATGCTAAGATTTCAATATATCTTGTGCAATAGCAAATTCAGAATATGCTAAGAACAAGGATCAATCTATGAACAAATACCCAAATCCCATAAAGGTGAGAATTTGGGATACATAGTCTATGTTCCCTCATCTTGGATTAAAAGGCCTAAATAAAGGAATGATGGTAGTGTTCACAGCAGGTCTAAAATAGGCTCCATTGGCCATTGTGCACACAGCCACATTCCTATAACCGGTTGCCATGATCACCACAGTTTGCCCAGAATTCCCCATCCATGATATTTGGAGTTGGATGCAGTGGCTCCGAATAGCCCACAGTCATATTTGAATAGCATGGCATTTTCATTTTCTATGTGAAACCAATAATTGTATTGAGATATTAAGGCATTTTATCTAAGTATAAATCTGCAAGTTTTAAAAATCAATATTCGCAAAGAAAAAATATATCATGATAATGAACTATGTACATATACCTAATTATACATTCCTTTCTAATTGGTAGAACAGAAATACACCATTCCTAAGAAAATAACTTTTCTCTAATGCCCTTACTCTGAAGCATATTTTATGTGTACTTCTCCAGCTTTGAACATCCATGAATTTAATTTCACAATTAAAGTTGTTCCCAAGTACTTTGGTAGACCAAGTGTGACTACCCATTCTTGTTACACATTACATAGCTATTATTACCATCTTTATTTTACTAGTGGAGGAATTGGGGTTTGAGATCTGTTCTTTATACTCTCATCTGGAAATAGTGAGCAGGGATAAAAGAGGCATCTGTATTCATAGGAAGTGACAGAACTAAGAAACACATGCAATTTGTAGTATTCTAAAAGGGACTGTAAAGCCTGAGAGAAATGACTTGCTCTTACATTAAATAAAAACAAAAACAATCAAGAGCCAGCCTCATTATTTGTATACTGGGAGTGCTTTATAAATGAATAATATGATAATGATGATGAATTGAGAGAATTAAAGCTTTGAAATGAAGTAACTCAAATGTGCATATGTATATCTAACTATATATATGTATAATTATGCATTTATCTGTCTATTGATCTATCTATCTATCTACTCTATCATCTACCTAGTTATTTATTACACTGGGTCAGAGAACTGTCTTTGAAGCTTGAACTGAAGGATAGGAACTTATTTTAACCAGAGACAATATGGATAGTTTAACGCTGTGTGATATGTGTCAGTTTGGCTGTAATAAGGACTTTCCTTTCAAACACCAATATACATGGACCATGTTTTCAGCTACAATATTTATTTCTTTCTATTCAGTGCATGAAGTGACAGTGTTATGTTGTATACAGTGAGAAACTATTAGAGTAATCCCATTGCCAAACATTTATTATTAGTAACCTCACAGGTGTTCTGTGGCTTACGTATTAAAGTAAAAATTAAAATAAGTTTTTAATATAAGATTTATTCAGTATAAAAATTCTAGCCCCTCTAACATATCTGAGTTGATAGCTTAAAGGGAAAAGAAGAAGAATAACCAAGAATATTGCTGTTCTAGTTAGTAATCAATGGAAACTAGCCTAAATTTAACTCAAATTTTGTTATATGTTGTTGCAACTGAGTATAGG
The DNA here is from genome assembly GCF_000696425.1 of Galeopterus variegatus. Lineage (NCBI taxonomy): Eukaryota > Metazoa > Chordata > Mammalia > Dermoptera > Cynocephalidae > Galeopterus > Galeopterus variegatus. The sequence continues at coordinate 270,550 of NW_007726474.1, forward strand.
TTAGATAATTAGGGAGCTTCATTAATTTTCCTTAAGACTCAGGTATTGTTTTTCTATTTTTAACGTTAAATGGGGCTTAATATTTATTTCATATGAGAAAGTCCTTGCTCATTTATAGCCAAAGGAGCTGAAAAATAATTATCCCTCAGTATTCCAGTATTCCAATGGCCATTATCATCCCAGTTCATTTTCTCCATTAGAAGAACTATAAGGATAAGGAATTCCACAATAAATCTCAGAAAGTACATGCACTGTACATGCAGCCAGTGAAATTTTCTTCAAGCTAATTTCTCTGGACAAATGAAAAGTGGATGATTCAGTCCACTTTGGTTTAAGTGTGAAAAATTAAGTTAGAGGATGAGTTTGCTCTACATGCGAGTCTTGTCCCTCATACTTAGGAGGCATTTTGGTCATTTATTTTCTCCTACCCTTAGTTTCTTTGTCCAAAAAATGTGGCTAACTATTCCTAGTATTTAGATAATGAACATACCCTATTTATGTTCCTCAAAATTAAGGATAATGAACATATCCTATTTATAATCCTCAAAAACCAGGTATCTTATTATTGGAGGTACTTATTACAAAATTAGATTTTGATTTACTTTGTTTATCAGTCTTGTTTATTGCTAACACACAGTTTTAACTGATTTGTCAATTTTTCTATATTGGGTCCAATAGATTCCATGCATTTCAATGACAATAAATGATAGGTATAAGAGGCTCAATGAACAAAGCCTGTTTTACCTGGTAATGAGTAGACTACTATGCTAAAATGAGTCTTAACCATGCTATTGTCTTCATTTTTAGCTTCCATATATGGGAAATTTCATGACAAACTTAATTTCCACTAATAGCTACCTAAATGTAGCTCAATAAATTTAGCCCTTACTTTGCTCTAAACAGGTGTTATAATAAATGCTTTACAAACTTTATCTCATTTAATTCTCAGAAAAAAGTATTTGTGAGACAGAGGTAACAAGATAAGATCTTGACATATTTATCTTCATGCTTTATTTCCAGAACTTCTAGCCTCTTCCAGCATGGTCTCAAGAGGAATTGTTACATCAGGAATGCAATTAAAAAGAAACTATTGATGTTCATTTAAAAAAATTAATTAGGTTCCTGAGAATCAAAAGAGTAGTCCACAAAAGAAGTTGGTAGAGAAGACTGAAAATAAAATCCTACAGAGAACATGATGACACTTCTTTTTTCATCCCCTCCCTCAGCCTATAGAAAACGAGGGTTGAAGAATTAAAATAGTGAGAGGAAACAAGTATTGATAACCCTGGAGGCTTGTTTTCTTTCCTTTTCAGAATCTTAGTAAAAACCTCTCAGCAGCTGATTTTGCTGAGTGGAAGTACCAGCAGATTCTAGCTGTTTATCTCAGAGGCTCCAACTTCCAAATGAGGCTAGTTTTGCAATTAGGAATATACCACTGTTACATGGTCTTCAAGATATTCCCTGTCACCTTTCCTTATGAATATGTAGAGATTAAAATTGCCCTACCCCAGGATTTCTTTTCATGGTATGTCCATTACAGGAATCTCACCCAGGCATGCTTCTCAGTTTTAAAATAAGAAGTTACAGTGTTGGTCAGTACTGTGCTAGTTTTTGCTTATATATTTTTCCTCAATAAATTCTATTTAAATTTACTCCATATGGCTATAGGTTTCTGTCTGTTCTGCCTTCGCTCAGTAAAGAAGGACAGAGCTTAACTTTGGAGAAGATGGTGTTTTAGGTAAGGACTTTAAAAAGCTGGGAGTGTTGCTAAGTGGAGAAGAGGGAATCACCAATGAGAGACGTGCAGTGCATGGTTGGAAGCCAATCCACTGCCTATACGCGAACCTGTGCTCTTTGAGCCTGATCTGCTGTCCTCCTCATTCTCAGACCCACCAGCAGATAATGTCTTCCTATATTTTAGGACATTGTTGAGCTCAAGTCTGAATTGTCCATCGTTCACATGTACTCCAGGCCCAGACTGAGCTCCCTGACCCCCAGAGAAGCAATGATGTGATGGTGATGTATGGAGTGGAGAAGATTCCAACACAGTTGATTTGGTGGGGACATACAGTGTGGGAATCCACCCCCATTGCTTGTTACTTAGCTATTATATCTATTCCTTTTATTAACCAAAAGAGAAATTGAAGATTGGGAAGAATAAAATAACTTGGCCAGGACTTGTGCATAGGATTTATCAGAATTAAGATTTAGATTTACCTCTGTCAGGTTTGAAAAAACTACTTAAAATAAAAATATATTCCTTTTTTTATTTTAAAATTTAAAAATTATTATTAGCATATTCATTCTTACAAATCATGGTATTTCTTTATGCCCTTTGCCCATCCTATCACTTCCCAAACCCCTGCCTTCCTTTCCCACATCTCGAGTATCCTTAGGTTTGTTCTCTTCTTCTGAAAGTTCAACGTATTGTTGTGGTCATTTTCCTTCCTTCATTCCTTCTCCCCTCCTTACCCCCTTTCCACCCCTTACCCTCCCTCCCTACTTCCTTCCTAGCAGCCAGTTGTGAATGAGAACATGTAGTATTTTTGTTTCTTTGTCTGGCTTATTTCACTTAACATAATTTTCTCCAGACTCATCCATGTTGCTGCAAATGGCAGAATTTCACTCTTTTTATGGTTGAGTAGTATTCCATTGTGTATATATACCACATTTTCCTTATCCAGTTGTCCGTTGATGGACACTTAGGTTGGTCCCATATCTTGTCTACTGTAAATAGAACTGCAATGAACACAAGAGTGCAAGTATCCCTTCGACATGATGATTTCAATTTCTTTGGATATATACCCACTAGTGGAATTGCTGGTTTATATGGTAGTTCTATCTGTAGTTGTTTGAGAAACCTCCATACTGTTTTCCACAGTGGCTGTGCTAGTTTACAGTCCCCTAACAGTGTAGAAGTGCTCCGCTCTCCCCACATCCTTGCCAGCATTTGTTATTCTAGGTCTTTTTAATAATGGCCAGTCTCACTGGGGTGAGATGATATCTCAATGTGGTTTTGATTTTCATTTCTCTGATGACTAGTGATGCTGAGCATTTTTTCATGTACCTATTGGCCATTTGTATGTCTTCCTTTGAAAAATGTCTGTTTATCTCCTTTGCCCACTTTTTAATTGGATTATTATCATTATTTATTTTACTGTATAGTTGTTTGAGTTCTTTGTGTATTATGGATATTAATCCCTTGTCAGATGTATAGTTTGCAAATATTTTTCTCCCATTCCATAGGTTGCCTCTCTGCTGTTGATTGTTTCTTTTGCCATGAAGAAGCTTTTTAGGTTAATATAATCTGATTTATTTATTATTTCTTTTGTTGCTTATTCTTTTGGGGTCTTATTCATAAAGTATTTGCCCAGTCCTATTACCTGGAGTGTTTTTCCTATATTTTCCTTTGGTAATTTTATGGTTTCAGGTCTTATATTTAAGTATTTAATCTATTTTGAGTTGATTTTTGGTATATGGTAAGAAGTACAGGTCCAGTTTCATTTTTCTGCATAACAGAAAAAGCAATCCAAACATTCATATGGAACAACGAAAGACACTGATTAGCCAAAGCATCCCTAAGCAAAAAATAAAAATAAAGCTAGAGGCATAACACTATCTGACTCCAAATTATAATACAAAGCTATTATAACCAAAACAGTGTGGTACTGTCATAAAAACAGACACTCAGATCAATGGAATAGAATAGAAAACCCAGGGATCAACCCACATACTCTCAGCCAGCTGATCTTTGACAATGGCAGCAAGAACATACATTGGGGAAAAGACTGCCTCTTCTATAAATAGTGCTGAGAAAATTGGACATCCATATGCAGAAAAATCATTCTTAACAAAATACAGATAGCAATGTGTATAGACCTAGTGTTTCATTAAAAGAATAAAAATGATAAAGAAATTATAAAACTAAAGCTTCAGAACATAAAGTTCATTCATAAGCCTTTTCTGTCATATCATGGTTTATGATGGATGTTGGTAGAAAGTTGTCTTCTGTAACATGGTACAGCAATGAAGGATGAGAAAAAGAAGGGTGAAAGCTAACAAGGCACAGGTACATCCATTGTGGATGGGACATTTTCCAAAGATCGTAAGAGCACATCTCTCTGGGACTAGAACCTTGTGTCTAGCCTTGTACCTCTACTCAACAAGGGTTAGGGCAGAAAAGTTATCCAAGATTCTTCTTTTAATTGTATGTGAAGTCAGGAATAATGCTGAGGTAGGGTAACTGTGTAGTAAGTATGTAAGAAATCCCAGGCAACTGTTTAAGTCTTCATGTACATATATCCCAAACAATTATTTTTGGCAATTGAGAATGAAAAACATCAAATCAATTGTAGGGCACTGCAGTGATCAAACAAATGCTTTTTTCCTCGTACTCTGTAAAATTTATTTTCTATAAAATCTGGGATATTTGCCTATAGAATGCAGTATATGGTTTGAATAAGCAGCTAATATATGCTGCTGTTTCTCCCATAGCTAGAATGCACAGTCCTGGAAATCCAGGAAAAGCACCTGTAGAATTGTTGACTCTTTTTCTTGCAATTTTGGGCTCTGTTAGTTTGCTGGTCAGTTTTAAAATCGGGACCTAGCCTTAGTTCAAGAGAAGTATGTTTTCATAGGGACATAAAAATGTTTTCTCTGAATTAGAGGTTGAGAGTTTCATGCAGTCATTCTGAACTTCTCATGCCATTAAATCAACTGGGAAGACATTATTAATAAGACCCCAAAAGCACAGGCAACAAAAGAAAAACTAAACAAATGGGATTATATCAAACTACAAAGCTTCTGCACAGCACAGGGAACAGTCAACAGGGCAGAAAGAAAACTTAGAGAATGGGCAAAATATTTGCAAACTTTGCATCTGACAAGGGATTAATATCTAGAATATACAAGGAACTCAAACAACTTAATGGTAAAAAAACAAAATCCAACTAAAAATGGGGAAGGAGCTGAATAGACATTTCTCAAAGGAAGACATATAAATGGCAGGTACATAAAAAAGTGCTCAACATCACTAATGATCAGGGAAATACAAATGAAAACCACATTGACATATGATCTCACCTCAGTTAGATTGGCTATTATCTAAAATACAGAGAGTAGCAAATGCTAGCAAGGATATGGAGAAAAGGGAATCCTCCACCACTGTTAGTGGGACTGTAAATTAGTATGCCATTATGGAAAACATTATGGAGGTTTCTCAAACAACTGCAAATAGAAATTATCATACAATTCAGCAATCCCACTACTGGATATGTATCCAAAGAAATTTAAATCATCATGTCAAAGGGATAGCTGCATTCCCATATTTATCACAGCTCTATTTACAATAGTCAAGATATGGAACCAACCTAAATATCCATTGATAGATGACTGGATAAGGAAAATGTGGCATATATACACAATGGAATACTATTTTGCCATAAAAAAGAATGAAATTCTACCATTCACAGCAACATGGATGAGCTTAGAGAAAATATTAAGTGAAATAAGCCAGGCACAGAAAGACAAATACTGCATGTCCTCAGTCATAAGTGGGAACTGAAAAAAAAAGGAAAGAAGAATACAGCAATCACAGTAATTCCTTAAACTTTCAAGAAGAGAGAATGGAACTGAAGCCACCAGAGAAGGGCCACTAAAAATATTTACATTGTAATATTAGAAAATTCCTAAGAGAGTAGTTTTTAAATGTTCTCACATTAGATATGTTCTTCATACATAGATATGTATGTGAGATAATGCATATGTTAAACAACTTGATTTAGCCATTCCATAATGTACACATACATATAAAATATAGGGATATATATTTGAATATATTAATGTTTTGTACCTTCTCAGTTCCTGTTATTTAATATAAAAATTATTACTGGTAGTTAGTTTTACAATTTTGTTTTATGGTACAGAATAATTAGATAGGGTGGTGAGTGGATATGAAGAAGAATTAATATTTCCTAGAGATAGTTATGATGAGACTTTGTGTCTCCTCATTTGTGGGAAAGTGTGAGAGTGACTTTGCACTAAATGTAGTTGCATGTTATTAGGCAGAGTTTTTCTACTGTCGTGTGGAAGTTCAAATATGTGTAGAAAAATATGTGCAATTGCCAAGTAGCCAAAAGGGCAATTGTGCCATAACAGTATTTATCTCTTGTCTCTTAGCTCCAAACCCACTTTTCCATATTCTGTTTAGTGGTAGTGGGGCTGCAAATCTGCAAGCTTTATTTCCCAGACTCTCTTGCCAGCCTGCAGTTTGTAAGGTTTTGCCAATAGGACACGTTAGAGGGACATTGGAACATGGAGTGATGGGAAAAGGTATTTTCCTACCTATTTTCTAGGTCCTGTTGGTATCACATTAGTAGCATCTGTGGTCACAGCTGTTAGCTTATTTCAGGATTCTCAGCATCAGTGTCATGAAGTCCTCCCTCTGGAAGCAGACCCTTCTTCTATGGTCTAAGTACCAGGTTTTGGGGTACCAACTTAGATCTTCTAGGTTATGGTATATTCTCTTCCATTTGTTCCCTCAGCCTTAGTAGACGAATACTGCCTACACTTTAGAAATTTTGTCTTGTAACACGGAAATACTTCCCCCCCCCCATTTTAAGACTTCTGATGTTGATTTTAGTAATTCCCTGTGTTCAAATTCTTATTGTTTAAAATACCTATCCTCCTGATGATATAGAGCAGCATAGACTCTTGCTCTGTGTATGTGTGTGTGTGTATATACTTACTCTTTCTCTCCTAAATGTCTGATTCTCATCAAATGAAAACATGCAGAAAAATTGGTCCTAGACAAGGTTCTTTGTTTCTTGTGAAGTAACTGGCACATTGGAGAGATAGGGTACATATGAACCAGTCATCAATTTTTATTGATTACTTATTATTTACCCAGAGTATTTTCTGACATAAATTAGAGCTACCGTTCTTACCTTAACAGAGCTTATTCTACTTTGTATATTTACCCAAGCATGTTAGTAAAAAGAAACAGATGCAAGAACTTTATTTTAACGAAATTAATTGTTATAATTCCATATAATAAGTAATTCCTATGAAAAACAAAAATTAAGTTTTAGCACTATATTTATATATATGCATGTTCCATCTTATTCCAAAATATATTTATTACTTTTCAAAAAGATGTCATATACATGTCAACCAATACATATTTTGACTTATTTGTTTGAATATTACATGTTGATTGGGCTTGGGTATGATTTTTTACAGCAAAGACAGTTAAAGTAATGGCAGAACCATCTATCATAGAATTCCATAGGATTTATTAGAATATTAGGGCTTTGGATGTGGTATTTATTTCTGCTAAGAGATAGTACCCATTCTTGAAGAACAACTTTTCATATCCAGTATTTAAAATGTTGTTACATTTGTTAAAAATTATATATTTTTCCGAATTACTAAAATGAAATTTAAGATTGAGTAAAATTCTTTCATTAGTAATGAGAATATTCTACAAACAATGAATTCTATCGGTTTCGTTCTGTTCCTAAAAGGTAAAATAATACCTGTGATAAAATTTCAATCATTAAATTGGAGGAAAGATGTAGCAGTAAAATGGACAAATGTGTGAACATACTTCTCTGTCCAGAAAAGGACTAATAGAAACTCGGAAAGAGCAAGGATCTTGAAATCAATTAACTCGGTTGATCAGTGATCTTGGGAAAGCATTTTACCCTTTCCCTTTCAACCTGCATATTTCTCATCAAAAAACAAGCAAGTAATATTTCTAAATAATTACTAATAAAATATTGTTAAATAATCAGTAATAAAATATAATTTACATTTTACATAATTGTGAAGATCAAATGAGATGATTTATTTGAATTTACTTTTATAAACTGCCAAGTTTTTCCAAACTCCTTCCGTATTAGCTTTTCCCCATCTTTAACATTTAAGGTGTGCAATATGATTTATATATATATGTACATAGTGAAATGATTACGAAGTCAAGCAATAGGTAAGTCAAACCATTAAAAAGGTTAAGTCAAGCAAATTAACCTATCTACCAATCTCCATACTTACCTTTTTTAATGTGCCAAAGGAACACCTAAAATCTACTCTTTTAGCCAATAGTGAAAAATTTTAACTATAGTTCTCAAGCTGTACATTTGATATCTATACTTATTCATCCTCTGTAACTGCAAGTTTGTACCCTGACCTATTTCTCCCATTTCTTCTCCTTCCTGGCACCTGCAACCACTATTGTATCCTCTATTTCAAGTATTCAAATTTTGTTTAGAATCCACATGTAAGTGAGATTATAGAGCGTTTCTCTTTCTCTGGCTTATTTTACTAAGTAAAATAACTTCCAGGTTCATCTGTGTTGCTGCCCCTATTATCCAAAGTGACAGGTCCAATACAACTTTGTTAAAATTTCAATGTCATTTTTCACAGAAATGGAAAAATTAACACTAAAATTTGTATGGAATCACAAAAGACTCTAAATAGCCAAGACAATCTGGAGGAAAAAAAAATGTTGCAGGCATCACCTTCTTGATTTCAATATATGTCATAAGACTGTAGTAATCAACACAGTATGGCACTGGCATAAAACCAGACATAAAGAATAGTGGAACTGACGAGTGAGCCCAGAAACAAACCCAAGCATATACAGTCAACTGATCTTTGACAAGGTGTCAAGAAGGCACAACAGGAGAAGAACAGTTTCTTCAATAAATGTTGTTGGGAAAGCTGAATATCCACATGCAAAAGAATGAAATTGGATCTTTCTATCACACATAAACAAAGATCAGCTCAAAGTGGATTAAAGCCCCCAAATTGCAAAACTCCTAGAGGAGAACACAGGAAAAAAGCCACTCAATACTGGCTTTAGCCATTATTTTTTGGATATCACATCAAAAGCCCAGGCAACAAAACAAAAATAAATGGGACTACATCAAACCGAAAAGATTTGACAGAGTGAAAGAAACAACAAAATGAAAGAGCAGCCTATGATTGTGATAAGATATTTGTAAATCTCATATTTGATAAAGGGTTAAAATCCAAAAAATATAAGGAATTCCTCAATCCAATAGCAAAACCCCCAACAACAACAGGAACAAAAACCAAGGAACCCAGGTAAAAATGGGCAAATGAACTGAATAAGCATTTTTTTGAAAGAAAACTTACAAATGGCCAAAGTACATGAAAGGGTGCTCAACACCACCAATCATTAGGGAAATGCAAATCAAAATCACAATGAAATATCACCTCACACCTGTTAGGATGGCAACTATCAAAAAGAAAACAGATAAACAAATGCTGGGGAGGGTGTGGGGAAAAGAGAACTCATATACACTGTTGGTAGGAATATAAATTAGTACAGCCATTATGGAAAACAGTACGGAGGTTCCATGAAAAATAAAAAACAGAACTGTCGTATGATCCAGCAACCCCTCCTCTGGGGATAAATACAAAAGAAATGAAATCAGCATCTTATAGATATATCTGTGCTCACGTGTTCACTGCAGCATTATTTATAATGGAATATGGAATCAACCTAAGTGTCCATCAATTAATGAACAGATAAAAAAAATTACGGTATATATACATACACAATGTATTATTATTCAGCTTTAGAGACAGGAAGATCTTGCCATTCATGACAACATGGATGAATCTAGAGGACATATGCTAAGTGAAATAAGCCCGACACAGAAAAGAAAATACTTCATGACATCCTTAATTTATCTCATTTATTACTATTGAACCACAAACCATTTATTTAAATTTTTTTCACCTTTAGTATATATTCTCTTGACTCTTTTCCTTATCTTCTTCCAATCAGTCATTAAGACCCGTATATTCTCCTTGAACTAGATATCTTCCATTTGCCTCTCCATTTCTGCTCTCGGCCCTCCTTCATCCGGCTCTGTGCCAGGGAGGCAGATTTTCATACAGTGAGTAAGTGATGATCCTTGCTTTCTGGCTTCAGGTTAGTTTCCTTTAGAAGATGCACAGGTAACATATAGGAAGAGACTGGGATTTTGCTGTCTGCAAGAACACTGTGAGTTGACCGTGTCCCTCTATCTAAGACAAATATTCCTGGGGCAGCAGTCCTTTCTCAGATGCTTTCTTGAGTTCCAGGATTGGCAGCTTTCCTTTGCCCGTCTGGATCTATGAGTAATAATTCTCCCCCATTTTTTCTAGTCAAGGGTACCACACCATTTCTTGGAAATTTTCTTGAAGTATTTCCACATCTTTGTAAGGAATTCCTTTATTAAGCTTTCCTTGGTTATCTAGTCTTAGTGTTTCATGTGCTTCCTGCTTTTTGTCAGGGCCTTGACCCATGCATTCCGTTTTATTCATCTCTTAAATCTTTTCTTCCCCTCTTCCATCTCTGGTTCAAATGCATATTAGCTATCATCAATACTATTAAAGAAGCTTTCTAGATGGCTTTCTTGTCTATATTCCTATAGTCCCCAAATCTCCTTACCACATTTATGCCACAGTGGAAATTCACATGTTGTCAAATGGTTAAGAGGACTTAGAACTACCAAAAAAAAAAAAAAAGTATTTAAGGCTTGAATTTGCTATTAAATGCATGTGGCTTTGTGTCAGTATCTTTTCTCTAGGTTCGCTAGGTTCTAGTTTTCTTATATAACTTAATATCTATATCACAGGTTGTTATATGGAAAAAAAATTGCATACATAAAACTTAATGCAGTGTCTGCATCTTGTAAGTGCTTAATAAATGCTATGTATTCTTATTTTTCATAAAATATTTTTGTGACTCTGCAACATTTGCAGAATAAATGACAATCTCTGTTCTTTGACACATAGGCCCTCTGTAATTTAATCATAATCCTTCAGCTTCATCTCTCACTGCCATCTTACACACAGCACAAAGCTCGGTCACATTAAATTACTAGCAAATCCCTAACATCTTCGTTACTAGTACTTCCCTGTAACCTTTGTGCATGTCGTTCCCTTTCTTCCAATGCCCTTAACAGTCCCAAGCTACAAACACTCTAGTTTATATGATGTTATAACTACTCAGTCTCCAAATATGAGTTCAAATGCTACCTTTTAAAAACACCTTTTCCTTGATTTCCCCAGGTAGATGAAAGCCCTTGCCTCTCCATCTTGCACAGTCCTAGGTTGGTATTTACCCACCATATTATGATTGCCTGGCAGTCAGTCACTAGCCACAAACACTGTTTAGAATGGAGACAGTGAGATTTTGGCTTTCCTTTATGAGCACTGGAGGTAGTGCCTAGCACATTGTAGGTGTTCAGTAATGATTTGTTGAATGAATGTATCCTGCTCCAAACATAATTTTGCACTGTTCATAATTTGTCATCTTCAGATAATTTGGAGGTAATATTCACCCTACAGCTCTGAACTTCTTATCTTGCTTTGCATCTGTTATGCAGTTTCACAGCATAGCTAATATGTCACCACATTGGATCACAGTATTGCCAACATGAGGCCCCCATCAACTCTGTTTGTGTTAATACCTGAGAGCTGATCTAGAAGTTGAATCTGCCAAGAAAACTGACATGCACATGTTCAGTGCTTTATTTTATCATAACCTCTAAAAATATACACTGAGAAAATTCTTGCTAACTAAATATTAACATCAAGTGTTTTAATTTGAAGTAAATTAAAGTGAAAAACATAATAACAAAAATATGCATAGAGCAAAAAGCTAAAAAATATCATTTTTTATGGGAAAGATTAAATAGTTGAGTTTACCTCCCTCAAGCAGCTGTCATCATGGAGGGGAAGATGAGAATTTTAATAAATCCTTTTAAACATGTTTTAAATCTTATACTCCTAGAATATAATATACACTTGAGAATAATTTACTTTCTTTGGAATGTTGTAATCATTCTTTAGATTTATCACTGAATGCAATAAAATAATTTAAGTGGTAGCTTATTTAATAAACCAAAATTATTTGGTATTTTACTATTCGTAATATTTTTATAAGTAAGCTTTAATGATCAGTAAATACTTCATTGTTATTCTAAGTGATGTAAACACCATAATTATTTTAAAATGCATTTTAATATATAGAATTTTTGGGCCGAGCCCGTGGCACACTCAGGAGAGTGTGGCGCTGGGAGTGCAGCAGCGCTCCTGCCACGAGTTCGGATCCTATATAGGGATGACCAGTGCGCTCACAGAGTTCACTGGCTGAGCACCATGTGGCCGGTCTCAAAAAGGACAAAAAAAAAAAAAAAAAAAAAAAAAA
>NW_007726474.1:283142-309918 GCF_000696425.1 Galeopterus variegatus
TTGTCTTTTTTCGTGTCCGGCAATGGATCGCAACCCTCAGTGTCGCGCCCATACCGGACCGGGACCGGCAACGGGATCGCAACCCTCAGTGTTGCACCCGCACCTCGCTCAGCCAGTGAGCGGGAACCAGTCTGTATGTGGGATCCGAACCCTCGGGGGGAGCGCCGCCGTGCTTCCCAAGCAGCGAACTGTAGCAGTGCGCCACCGGGCCGGCCCAGGATGAAATACTTTTATTATGTTTCTATAGCTGGGGAAATTTTGTGTTGTTTCAATAGTTGATGTTGTAATTTTTATACATTTTAACGAATGTTTCAATTGTACTTATGCCCTAAGAAAGTCTCATAGAGGATACTCTTTTAAAAAAATAAACAGGATGTAAAATTATAAAAACATTTCTAGTGAGGCAGAGAGCAAATGTGGTCCAGGAGAGCAATAACAGAGGCAGGGATGTAACTTCAAAGTTGAATGGGGTCCTGTCAGGTGAACAGATGAGGATTCTGTCACAGCCCAGAGTGACAAAGAAGGACTCAATGAGACTATGAGTGATGATAAGGGCAGGATTGCCTCAGGGTGTCCACTCTCTCATTTTGTTATCTCAAATTAGCACCTGGTTCTTTTATAACTCTTTTACTTTTTGATCTATGCCTTCCCTGCTACTAACATTCGTGGTTTTTCTGTGCACGCACTTCAGTTCACTAATTCATTTGACCCAAATGCACTGAGCACATATGACATTTGAGACACGAAGCCAGGTTCTAGAGATACACGTGCAGAAAAGAAGTATTCTCTCCCCTCAAGGAAATTACAGCACAAGGAGGAACAAATGCATGAATACATAATGATGGCATAATGGTAACATTTCCATAACGTAAAATGATTAATTAAAACAGAAGCTAACATTTAGTGAACACATACTAAGTGCTTGCTACTATGACAATTAAACACATTATTTTTTGTTTCACTCTCACAGGAATGAGACATTTTATGCTATTAGAATCCCTACTACAGAGTTAAAAACAAATACCTGGTAGGAGAAAAAAGAAAACAAAAACTGAATTCACCAAGTAATTGAAATGGTATGATATTTATCAAAGTGTAATTATACTCGATCTGTGCCTGAATTACCAGGACTCTTAAAATTAAGATTCATGACTTTCAATATCAAGCCTATTGAACTCACCTTTCTGGGTAAGGGTCTAGGAAATTTGCCTGTTCTTCTTTTTTTTTTTTTTGTTCAGAATGACAATTTTTATTAATTTTTAATTATTTTATTATTTTTTATTATACATACATGTGGGGTACAATGTTGATTTTCAATAATTGTGTAGAATGTGTGATGGTTAGATCAGTATAGTTAGCTCATTCATCATTACAATATGCAATCATTCTTTGTATCCATTCACCAATTCCTCATTAGCGCCCCTCCCTCTCTCCTCCCTCCCCTTTTCCACTTCTAGTTTTCTTTTTTTTTTCTTTTTTTTTTTTTTTGTCTTTTTTCGTGTCCGGCAACGGGATCTCAACCCTCGGTGTTGCTCCCGCACCTCATGAGCTGCCGGTCTGTATGTGGGATCCGAACCCTCGGCAGGAGCGCCTGCCGCGCTTCCCAAGCGGCGCACCGCAGCAGTGCGCCACCGGGCCGGCCCCTCCACTTCTAGTTTTCTAAAAGTTCAATGTATTACTGTGATTGTTGTTTCTTTCTTTCTTTCTCTCTGTCCCTCTTTATTGTTCACTTGTTTATTTACAGATTCAGCTCCCAGTTATGAGTGAGAACATATAGTATTTCTCTTTCTGAACCTGGGTTGTTTCACTTAAGATGATTTTCTCCAGGTTCATCCATGTTGTTGCAAATGGTTGAATTTCATTCTTTTTTATGGCTGAGTAGTATTCCATTGTGTATATATTCCATAATTTCCTTATCCAGCAATTCATCAATGGACATTTATGTAGGTTCCATTGCCTAGCTATTGTAAATAGAGCTGTGATAAACATGGGAGTGCAGGTATGCCTTTGCCTTGATGTTTTCTAGTCCTCTGGATAAATCCCCAGGAGTGGGATTACTGGATCATATGGAAGTTCTATCTGTAGTTGTTTAAGGAATCTCCATACTGTTCTCCATAATGTACCGTCCCACCACATCATTGCCGCATTTGTTATTCTCTGTCTTTTTTATAATAGCCAATCTGATTGGGGTAAGGTGATATCTCAAAGTGGTTTTGATTTGCATTTCCCTGACGATTAGTGATGCTGAGCATTTTTTATATACCTGTTGGCCATTTGTATGTCTTCCTTTGAGAAATGTCTATTCAGCTCCTCCGTACAGCAGATGAGGATTCTGTCACAGCCCAGAGTGACAAAGAAGGACTCAATCGATTTTTAAGTCGGAGTATCTGTTTTTCTGTTGTAAAGTTGTCTGGGCTCTTTGTATATTCTGGATATTAATTCCTTGTCAGATGTATATTTTGCAAATAATTTCTCTCATTCTGTAGGATGTCTTTTCATTCTATTGATTGTTTTCATTGCTGTGAAGAAGCTTTATAGTTTGATATAATCCCATTGGTTTATTTTTTGTTGTTGCATGTGCTTTTTGGGTGTTATTGATAAATTCATTGCCCAGTCCTAAATCCTGGAGGGTTTCCCCTACATTTTCTTCTAGGAGTTTTAAAGTTTCAGGGCTTATATTTAGGTCTCTAATCCATTTTGAGTTGATTTTGGTATATGGTGAAAGGAATGGATCAAGTTTCATTCTTCTATAAATGGATGTCCAGTTTTCCCAGCACCATTTATTGAAGAATCAGTGTTTTCCCCAATGTGTGTTCTTGGTGCCTTTGTCAAAGATCAGTTGGTTGTAAATACATGGGTTGGTTTCTGAGTTCTCTATTCTGTTCCGTTGGTCCACATGTCTGTTTTTATGCCAGTACCATGCAATTTTTGTTACTACAGATTTGTAATATAGTTTGTAGTCAGGAAGTGTAATGCCTTCAGCTTTACTTATTTTGCTCAGGATTGCTTGCTCAGGATTATCTCAATAGATGCGGAAAAAGCATTTGACGAAATTCAACAGTGCTTCATGATAAAGACTCTCAACAAGTTAGTTATAGAGGGAAGGTATCTCAACATAATAAAAGCCATATATGATAAACCCACTGCCAATATCATCCTGAATGGGGAAAAGCTGAAAGCTTTCCCTGTAAGATCATTAGTTATAGAGGGAAGGTATCTCAACATAATAAAAGCCATATATGATAAACCCACTGCCAATATCATCCTGAATGGGGAAAAGCTGAAAGCTTTCCCTGTAAGATCAGGAAGAAGACAAGGATGCCTGCTCTCTCCACTGCTATTTAACATCGTATTGGAAGTTCTTGCCAGAGCAATTAGAGAAGAGAAAGAAATAATGGGCATCCAAATAAATAAAGTGGAAATCAAATTGTTCCTGTTCACAGATGACATGATTCTCCATATAAAAAATCCAAGGAACTCTACCAAAAAACTCTTTGAGCTGATAAATGAATTCAGTAAAGTTGCAGGATCCAAAATCAACATACAAAAATCAGTAGTGTTTTTACACTCCAACAACAAACTAGAAGAAAAAGAGATTAAGAAAGCAAGCCCATTTATAATAGTCTCCAAAAATATGAACTACCTAAGAATAAATCTAACCAAAGAGATGAAAGATCTCTACAGTGAGAACTACAAATCACTTCTGAAAGAAATTAAAGAAGACATGAAGAGATGAAGAGACATTCCTTGTTCATGGTTTGGAAGAATCAATGTAGTAAAAATGTCCATTTTACCCAAAGCTGCCTACATATTCAATATGGTTCCCATCAAAATACCAACGACATTCTTCACAGAAATAGAAAAAGTAATACTAACATTCATATGGAACCACAAAAGACCACAAATAGCCAAAGCAATCCTGGGTAAAAAAAAAAAAAAAATGCATCTTACTCAAATTTTCCATCTTAAATTAGAGTGATTTTCAAGGCTAAAGTAGAAATTTTATTATAAAATTTAAACTACCTATAAGTGCATGTATATATGTACATATGTAGAGAGATTTAAAACTACTGAAATAGGAGATCATGTGTATTATTTAATATACAATAGAGGGTTTTTTAGAAATATGGTTTCTTTTATGCTTCTAAAATATAATTAAAAAGTACATGTAAAGGAAACTAGAAATAGATTAAATCGGGTGCAACCACCTGATTGATTCCATTATTAAACAGTCCACATTGCATTATATTTTGTTGAAGTTATTAGGTTATCTCATATTTAGATTTGGCATTTGTACCCTTCCCTTCCATCTTTCATTAAATATATTTTCCATGGAAGAGTACATGGAAAATCCAGTTGAATTCTCTACCTAGCTTTTATACTTTTTCATGTATGTGAATATATATTCAGATGTTTTTGCATCAATCTTTGTTTTCACCAAAATCTTTTTAAGCAAGTTAATGCTTGTGATATAAAATAGATAAAATAAACAAACAAAAAATAGTAATAAAAATGAGGTAATGAAAACATTATATAGAGAGTCAAGGTGGAACTAGGAGTTAGGTTCCTTCAGTCAAGAATAATAAAGCAAAATTAAAAACTGGATGTATATGTTTGCGGTTAAAGAGGAAAAGCAATCACAATAAAAAAAGAGAAAGGGTATTTCCAGCCACTTGTCTAGTATTTATAATGATCTTCAGGCTGGTTTATTTAATTGTATGATGCATTTATTTCTTCCCCTTTTACATTATCATGTTATAGACTTAATGGTTCTGTAAAATATTGTATTTATACAAATACAAGTATTTTTTCTAGTAAAATTATTCCCCAATTTTTTGGCTAGGTTTTTAAAGATGTAGATGGTTAGGGGTTGTTTTAGCATGTTAGTAATAAAAGATTCATCCCAGTATATTCATATGTATAAGGCTTCAGACTTCTTCCCACAATGTACCATGAAAGATTCATTACTTTGAACTCATTGACTGTGGGTTTTCATGCATTGAGATTACAACTAGCTACGCTTGCAGACTATTAAATAACATAAAAGTCAGATAGGGTTAGAAAAGAAAAAAAAAAAAAAGCCATAAACTGTTTACACGAAACATCTTCAAAGTGCTATGGATTTGAAATAAAGAGTTAACATAGAGTTTCCAGGTACATTCAAACAGGATAACAGGAAACATTAGACTATAATAAAAAATATGAAAATATATCTGTCCAAATCCTGTAAGGCACAATTTAGCAGGAAAGCATCCAAAACCTATTAGAAATGAAAGGAGAACTTGACTTGAAAAACAATTATAATGGGAAATTTCAGTATACTTATTTCAAATTTGGACATGGCTAACAGAGGCAAAGTAAGGGAGAAGATAGAGATATTGAATAATACAATTGATAAAGTTGATTTACTAGATATATTTATAACCTCCTATTACCAACAGAGGGTAGGTATATTTTTATTATGTCTGTTAAATATTGACCAAAAAATATATGGCAACCTTAATAATATTTTTAAAGTAGAGGTTTTCTGAGATACATATGCTTATCATAATTCAAAAAAATAGATATAAATAATAAAAAGGTGACCCAAATTCCTTGATTACTTGGAAATTAAGAAACACACACCTAGATAAACCTTGGAACAAAGAGAAAATCAAAAGGAAATTATAATTCTCTGGAAAGCAATAAAAATGAGACTAAATCCCACTGAAATCTGTGAGGCATGGCGGAAGCTACTCTAGTCAGAAGTTTAATAGTCATAGATGCCTTCAATATTAAAAAGCAAGTAAGAAAAAGAATGAAATTTGAATTTATCTAATAAAAAATGGGCAAAGAACAGTGAAATGAACTGCAATGTATTAAGAAGGGAGAAGTGATTAAGATAAAAGCTAAAACGAATGGAATAGTTCACAGACAGCAACAGAAAATAGTAGAGAACTGTTACTTTGCAAAGTGCAATAAAACGTAAACTTCTTTCACACCCAGATAAAGACAAAAGAAACAGATTGGAAGTAGACAATATTATGAAAAGGAAAAGAGAAATGACCACAGATACATACCAGAGAATAAAATAATTAAAAGTAGACACTGGAAACACAATGTGGCAACACATTTGAAAGCTTCCAGAATGGATGTTTTCATTGCTAACACAAGAAGTGAAAAAATAAATAAATAAAATAGAACAATTACCTAGAAAAGACCATTGACACCAGAATAACATGAGTTCATAGCCAAGTTTTCTTTGAGTTTTAAAATCAGATAATTCCACTATTATTTAAATTATGCCAGGCAGTTGAAAAATATGAGAAAGAACACAGTTAACTTCATAAATCCAACATTTTTTAATAACAAAATCTGATATAGTAGAAAAGAAAAAAATATGAATCAGTCTCACTTGAAACTGAAAAAATTTTAACTAAAATATGAAATAGTCTAGTAATGTAACAAAAAGGTATGCACTATGGCAGAATAAGGTTTATTCCTGGAATGCAAGAGTATTTCAATGTCAGGTAACCTATGCAACCCATTATATCAATAAATTGAAAAATAAAAATAACATATGATCATATCAGTAAATGGTAGAAATAAATTTGATACTATTCAGTAGGTATTTTAAGTAAATATAGATATATTATGCCATTTCAATTAGAATTCAAATTAAATTTTGTGATAAAACTGGGAAAATTGTTTGGAACTAATAGGAAATTTAAATTTCCAAAAATAACCAAGAAAAGTTTGCAAATAAACAATAGATAAGAGAGGTATAATTAACAGATAAATGTTACAAAGAATTATAAAGCCACTCTAATCAAATCAAGGCGGTATTGACTTATGGTTATATGGGAAAAGAGAAACACATTTGATTACATCTTCTTAAGAAAGTCAAACACAGCACTTAATAATGTATCACTAGTCTAAAAAAAGTGCTTTACTAGTATAACTTAATTTTTATAACTATATGAGGTAGTTATTATCATCCTTGTCTTATAGACATGGACATTAAGGTAGAGATCACACTATAGCTAAGAATTTCTGTACAGCAAAAGAAACCATTAGCAAAGTCTATAGGCTAATGATAGATTTGGAGAAAATTGCTTGCACCACAAAAGACAAAGACAGAGTTATTATATGCATAATGCAAAAAGTTCATACAAATTGTTAGACAAAAATATGTGGGGGAAAACAAGTAGCCAAATAGTATATAAAGGACATAAATATGCACAACACAATCACAAATCCAGATAGTCAACAAATATAAGCAGAGATGCTCTAATGCACTGGTGGTAGGGGATTTGCCAATTAAAGTAACAATGAGACATCAATTATACCTATTCAAGTACTATACCTTAATAAGAACCATTACACCAATTGCTTTTAATTGTTATTGTCTTGAAGATTTTTTCCCGAGTTTAGTTTTCCAGAAGTCAGACTCATATTTATTTATCATTAATTAGTTTATAGAGATATAAATGGACAGAATATTCAATAGAAAACCACCAGGTAAGCACATCTAGTGTATGTTTACATAGATTTGAAACACTACCTGACAAATCAGTGCAGGTCATAATTCTGCAACTAGTTACAGCAGCTATTCTTACTGAGTGTGTAATTCTGCTAGGTGCTACCTCAGCCACTTTACGGGCACTTTCTCATTTGATCTTCCCCACAAACTTTTTAGGTATGTACTGTTGTAGCTCCCATTTTACCTATGATAAAACTGAGATTGAGAGATGTTGGGGAAGTTGCCCAATGTCACAGAGCTTGTGAGTGGAGGCCTTAAAATTTGAACCCTTCTCCATCTGATTTCTAGACCCCAAGTTACACTTCTTGATGTGATGCAAACTGCCTAAAGGTGAATATACTTCTTTTTAAAACAATGTGCATACACCTATACAAATCTAATTTTTTTTCCTGTTGTTAGTAAATTGTTTGCTTGAATAAAATAATTTTTACTTGAATAAAAAAGAGTCAACAGTCTTTAAAGTAGTCATTTCTACTGTGTTGATGAATCTTTAAAGAGAGATTTCCAAGGATATATATTATTTGACTATCTAAAAAAAATTCGTTCCAAATGGAAATCAAAGAATCAATAGCTAAACTAGATTTCACGTCCTTAGGAAGAATTCAAGATTGTATTAAGAAGATAAACAGGACAAAATGACTGTGGCAATTTCTACATTTAGTAAAACTAGAGTACAGTTTTTAAGGTCACTAGTTTTGAAAAATTTTGAGATTACTTAGATAAAAGTAAACATTTCTAAAGAAATTATATAGAATGTTTGGTTGGCCAGAATAAAGTCTCTTGGGTGATCACTGCAATATTGGAAAACCAGAATTTCCAAACAACTCAAAAGGTAACATTTCTTAATTTGGTTCAAATCATATGTTTGACAAAAGTTTCTTTAGGTTAATGAAAAAAAATACAGCAAAGAGATTGAAGTGTGACTAGAGCAAGGGCAAACAGAAGGAGGGAGGGCTGCACTGAAAGCAACCTGTTCAGAAAAAGAATGCCAGAGTGGCAGATAATCACCAAGCAATTATTTAAGAGGGACATGTTTATTAGTTGTTTTTAAAATGCAGGTCCAGCAGTAATTTCAAGCTGTCTCCAATAAAAGTTAAACTCAATAAAAATACATTATAATTTTCAAAATGCTATGTTTTAAATAAATGCAAAAGTCACAAATAAGGGCCCCAGGCTAAGCGTGAAAGTTACAGCTGTAGAAATTAATTTACATGAAAGAGCTATCATGCCTCCTTTAGAAATGGCTTGCTCCTAGAAAACACAACACAGCCCAAATATTCACAAAGGAACTCAAGAATTCAGGCAGAAGGCACTGACAGCTGCAATCATTTATTTTTCAAACTCCTGGTCATGTTATAGCATGCCTGCTAGATATGAGGTAAAATAGTAAAAGGAAAAAAAAAAAAGTTGATGAAAGAAACAGCCAGAAGGCCTTTAACACTTTTTCACAAATGTACTGTTCAGATGTCCTTCAATTTTAGATCACAATCATAACAATGGAAATTAATCTGTTCAGATGTCCTTCAATTTTAGATCACAATCATAACAATGGAAATTAATTTTATGTCATTAAATTGCCACAAGCAAATATTCCCTTTGATGTAGCCATATCACCTAATAAAACTTACAAAGGGAATTTTTAAGTTTAATTTAATTATAGAAAAGAAAGAACTCTAATTTCACGGTACTTTTGCAAAAATGCTGTAATGTTAGCATGACTAGTATAGGTCCGGTCCATTTGAAAGTTACTGAGATCCTACTACACTTTAGGGCTATAGTTGCACACCTAAGTTAAGTAAATTATAGTCCAGTTCTCAAATTGTTTTTGTCTTTATTCTATTACTTCAATAAAACATAAGATTCTTTCAAAGGAATTGGCTCTTCTGGGCTGACCCTGTGGCTCACTCAGGAGAGTGCGGCGCTGGGAGCGCAGTGGAGCTCCCGCCGCGGGTTCGGATCCTATATAGGGATGGCTTGTGCGCTCACTGGCTGAGCACGGTGCGGGTGACACCAAGCCAAGGGTTGTGATCCCCTTACTGGTTACGACAAAGGACCAAAAAAAAAAGGAATTGGCTCTTCTGCTAAGGTTCTAACAGCTCTCCTTGGAGAGCTTCCTGTAAGGATAGGCAGGTTAACCTGGGAAGCCATGTCAAGTGAAATTTTTAGATCATACAGTCACAAACCTGTTATCTCAGTAATATTTGCCAGGAGCATCTTTAAAAAATTCTGACAGGTTATTACTTTTCTTCTTCTTAGACTCATTTGGTACTAGGTCTGGGTCCATTTTTTAATCAGTTTTCATGACTCTCAAAATCTCTGGAGGTACTGACACAAAACATACAAATATATATACACATATGCACACACATATTTATTTTCTCAGACATGTTGCTATATGTTTAAACAGTTTCAACATTTATGAGGGTTTTTTCCACTGGTATTTGTTATTCTTAAGTCCGTAATTTCAGGCAATCTTCACTTGTTCTGAAATCCCAAATGATGTATTCAGCAAAGTATCTGTGTAATATGTGTAATAGATATTTGAAGACCTCCCATACATGAGGATGATTCTTTTCTTTACTCTTGAATGACAACTTGGTTGAATATGGAACATTAAAAAAAAAAAAAAAACATCTTTTACCCATGTTTTCTATTATTTCTTCTTCTCTCTGTTGTTAAGTTTCTTAAATACAAGTGATTCACACCACTCTCCCCCTGCCTGTCTTTTGCTCCAAATCTGCCTTGTTTTTCACCCTGCCATGGAGGCTGCAATCTCAATCATAACAAGTGATTCATTACCAAATCTCCTTTTTTATTCAGGCATCATTAGTCCATAGATATTTTTGGTTCTGATCTCCAGTTTTGTATCTTCATCTTTTTCATAATCATGTTCATTTAGATGATTCCATATGAGCCACAATTTAAATTGTAAAATACAAATCTCCTTACTTCTCAAAACAAATATCCTTTTCTTTTTAAAGATTCAAACACTTTTTAATCACCCAGGATGAAAACCTGAATTATTCTATGTGTTTTTTTCCAGCAACACACCAAACCATTTACCATGACCTGCCAATTCTTCAAAAAAACATCTTTTGGAAGCATTTATTCATTTCTTTACTTCTCTCCCAATAACATAGCTCAGGCTCTGATCATATCAAGTATAGAATTTGAAATAGTCTTTAAGCAAGTTTTTAATCTCTTGTTTCTCTCTCCCTTAATTCTAATTCTTCTAAGACTAATCTTCATAAAATTTTCTCCAGAATAATTTCTTTTGGAAAGACCTATCATGGTTTCTCATTTCATATAAAACAACACAGTCAAAGTTCCTTAGCTAGAAGCACAAAACTCTCCAGAATCTGCATTTAACTTACCTCTTTAAGTGGATCTTTAAATTCTTTTCTTTTTCCTGACAAGTGTAGTCTATTCTTGTCACTTCAAAATGTCTTGGAACATTATATTTTAACCCATTTCTTATGCTATTTTCCAGATCTACTAAATTTCTAGATTTATATTAGGTTTATTGACTTTTAAGGCACAATATAATTACCACTAAGCTTTTCCTAACCATCTCACTCCAAGATGAATGAAATCTGCATAATCTGATATACTATACCACATTAGTGATTATTCTACATATTTGGTGCTTATAATATAGATTTTTGTGATTTTAGTGTCTCATATATATGAGGGTACTTCAAAACTTTCATGGAAAAATAGAATTAAAGGATAATATGAATCTCTCTAAGAACTTTTTGAAGTACCCTTGTAAAAACATTAATATATTGGTAATATACATTTTGCACATATTATTACTTTGTTTATTTATACTTTAACCTCGCAAATAAATTTCAAGCTCTTTGAGGAAAGTACTCTGTATCAAACTTCTACATAGCTCTCATGTTTGTTAAGACATAGCCTTGCATACAGTTGATGCTCAGTGTATGACTGTTAATGAATAAATGCTTTAAAATGCATAAAAAAAGAAAACTATGGTCCATTAAACAGTAGAGTTGTTAAATTTGAAGGACAAATGATTCACTGAATGACTCTTTAAGATAATGCAAGTATACGATAAATTATTTTTCTTTGAATTTCTATCAATATAAATCCTAATCTTATAGAAAATAATTCTATAGCAGAAAGCTTAGGCTTTAAAAAAATATTGACCAATTTTAGCAGGAGAAATAGTTTCTGGATTCCCTCACATGTGTTTAAAGAAATAAATTAAGGCTTTTTTTCTTCATGCATTGATTCTAGCTATAAAAAAAACTGACTTAAAAGTGATGCTGATTATTATTATCATTGTTGTCAGTACAGAAGTCCTTAGAGTGGCCTCTTTGATGATCTCCGAAAGAGTAATGCTATTATTGCTTGAGCTTCTGCCTCTGGGATAATTTTGAAACTCTTATATAGATGGACATACATACAATGTGTCTATACTATAAAAATTTCGAACTGGAAAAAACCTTACAAATCATACATCCCAATATATATGACATTGAGGGACATAAATACATCACCTTCCGTAGAAAATTGAGCTCCATTTGTGTTTCGGGTTACATTTTCACAAAATTTTTTCAGGGTTGAGTAGATTTGCCAGAAAAAAAAAAAAAACACCTGTCAAGTCACTGATGGATGAGGAAAGTGTGTATCTGATCTTCACTCTTCTGGGTGTGTGTGCCCACATGACATCCGTAGATATTTTTAAGGCTTCCCATTCCACAGCACAGGGTGTAATGTAGAGTACTTCTAAAAAGTATGTTCTATTAAGGCAAGATTCTCAAAAGATTGCTGCATCCAGTTTTATCCACTTTTGCCACATGCATTAAGTCAAGGGAAGTCCACCCAGTACAGAAAATTTTCTATAAAAATACTTGGAGGGCTTCTTTAATTGAGAGTTGTAAGTAGAGAGCAAAACAATTTTTCTGATGAAAGAATCTATTTATATATATAAAAACTCTAAATGATATGTAGCAGGGGAGGTATATAAACTTCTAATGCCTCCACACTAATGAACTCTTGAAATGTTTTAAAGGACTAGTCTTTATCCTTATCTGATTCGTATTTCACTTCTACTTCTGTAGGAACAAGTGTATATACCATGTAATATTCTGGCATTTTCTTTTTTTCTCTCTGTTTCTCTCTCTCTCTCTCTCTCTCTCTCTCTCTCTCTCTCTCACACACACACACACACACACACGTGCGCGCATATACACATGTACACCCAAACTCTTTTTCTGTAGACACTTTTGATTTTTTGCATATGCACTTGCTTTTGCTCCTTCTGAGTTCTGAAACTTTACCCCTATTTTGGTACATAGTTTTTCCTTACTTCCAATTGATAGCAAAATGCCGGCTCTCTGATTGACTCATTATTACTCTAGGATGACTTTTCTCCATATTTAGGAATAGGTATAGTTTCTTGCTTTCTCTCGTCTTAGACCTAAGTATTGTGATCTGTCCATTGAATTCTGCATTCTCCAATCTGTTTTAAAGAATTCATGGGGAAGCTAACTTCCTGATTAATATCTGAGGTAAAAACTGATCTACTACTTTATTCCCAACTCATTGGAAGAATATTGGATTCTGTAACTCAATATGTCATTAAGCATCCTATTTGGCTGTGGTTTTTACATTATTAGACATAAGATTCAACCATAGCGTTTCTAATGTCACGAAAGCTTCAGATGGACTATTATTCAACCGTAGTCTGCCAAACTCTCCAGACTTAAATTATTTTGTAACAAACACGATGCTTTCAAGATGGAGTTAGATAATTACGTGTCTGCAAATGTGATTTTTATAGCTATCAGGTCATGACCGTAGATTGTTTTGAATATATAGATGAATAGATGTGTTCAGACCAAATACAGAAAAACAGTCTGTATTTAAAGAACCTAAATGAGAAGTCTGAAGAGGAAGTAGGCACAGAACAGAGAGTTTAGGTGGTGCTGTGTTGAAATGTTGAAATGTCATCTCTCAGGCTGCTTCTGTTGTACACTGGAGCTGAAAGGCTTTGCTTGAATGTGAATCAGTCAATACTTGATCTCTCTGGGTCACCGCTGAACAGTAGGGTGAATTTCCCCAAGCTGTGGGGTTAGGCAGTAGCACTGGTTGCTTCATACTCAGGTTGCCTTCAGTGATGCTGGTAATTGTATTTGTCAGTATGAAAAGATTGAGCCATACATACTGATAAGACTGAGAACTCCATATGCTATAGACCACAGCCAAATGCTCAGAAGCCTTTAGTGTTCCAGACATGGTACCAGGCACCAGAGATACAAAGATGAATGACACTAGTCCTCAGCTCCAGAGAATTTCAAAGGTTATTGGGGAAGAATGATGTGTAATAGGAAAATGAAAAGCTAAATGCTATAAATCTGACATAAACAAAGACCAATCGAAAACAGAAGATGAAATCATTATCTTTGCTTGACTATAATGAAGCTGTGAAATTATTTTCTGAATCAGTGGCCAGACTTAGGGAACCCAAATACTTTATGCAAAAATCAGCTATTTACAAATGTGGGTGTGAATAAGGCTTTTGAGGTGACTCCACAAAGCTTGTACCTTGAGAGTGTTGGAAATATGTACTAGATGGGTGATTCAGATAGAAACTACAAGTAGGGTTTCTACTACATGAATGGAATGAACTGTGTCTAAATAGTTTCTGTAAACATATGAACTGGCTGAGGGCATTGGTTTTGTAAAGTATTTTTACATACATATTCAGGGCTAAATTTCTCTATTCTTTTTATCTTCCATCAATTTTTTTAATGTTTTGTTTTGTTTTTATTGGTTATGAATATTCATGGGGTACAAAGCAAATTGTCACCATTCGTGCCTAAGATGTGATGGCCAGATCCATACTGGAAGCCTGTCCATTACCACAAATTGTGATTATACTTCGTGTCCCACACCCAATTAGCCCCTCAATTCCTCAATTATCCCTCAGTTTTAATTTCCAGTTACTTGCAGTTAAAAGCCTGTCGTTCTCCTTTGTTCAGCTGGAGACGAGGGAGCTCATTTTCTATGTAAGATATAAGCTGCTTACGTTGGTGAAATCAGAAGAGAAGAATGAGAAAGGCATCCTAGAGAAGAAAAAATAAAAATGATTTAGTCCTTTGCACTCTATGCATGGCAAAAAGGAAGTTATTTCATTAAAATGTACTTACATATTTTTACATTCTTGTAGTGCATATTTAAATTTGGATTTTTAAAAAAAATCTACATCATAAGATTTTGCATCATCTAAGAGAATATTTTAATTGTTCCATCTGGCATTTGAAATAATTACTTATTATAAAGCAGGTGTTAGACATTTCTGAATATTGTGCCTTTAATTAAAGCTTAAAGAAAGTAAGATTATATTTTCTAAAAAAAATTTAAAAGTCTGAAGTTAGTAGACATGCAAACAAAATGTATGGAATCGTATGACTTTGCAGATTAGATAATTAATGATTAGATATTACTTCTTGAACTTTAATTCCTGACATACTTTTGTTTTGAATTCTAGATATAATAATGGTTAAGTGTCAATACTTGGAAATTGTTTATGTTCAAACTTTATTTCTCCTAATTGAGAAAATCAGGTATACTTTTCAGTGTTACATAGTTCAGCAAACACTTACTTTTGAAATAATAGGTCACCATAGATTTGATTGTGGTTTAAGGTACTTTTTCTAAAGAAAATCAATTATTTGATACCTCAAATCTATTATTCGATACCTCACAGCAAAAATGCATTAAAAATATGTAGCCTGGAATAATAAACAGATTATTTTTAGTGATTCTCTTGGGTTCCTTTAAACTGAGATTTTGTCACAGTTTGCCAGAATTTTGAAAAGAATTTAGTAATCATTTGGAGTCCATACTATCCCTATGAGAAATGAAAATCAACTTAGTGAGTTCTCCCTATAAATCCATATGTAGAAAGTAATCAAATTTGAGAAGGATCATGATAATGCTACTTGGATATACAACATGTTACACAGCAATACGTAAAGAATATCTATGAGTCAAATCTGCGAAGATTGAAACCTCTAGTGGAGGGATCTAGAGTTATTTTTGGCTAACTATTCAAAATACTTGTTAACGTTTTGTTCAATAAATGGAAAAGATAATGAAGGAAGACACAGATCCTAGGCTGAACAGTGTAAGCACCCCAGTTTCACTGAGTGCATGATTTCTCTCTGCAAATAGGTTCTGCAAGCTACAACAAGCACCAAAATAAAGCTATCATTAAGCAAAATTTTATGCAAGGAAATAGGCTAATTTGATTACATAGATATGCTATCTATTCTTCAGAATCTTATAATTCTAAAAGGGAACTGGAAGCTTACTCAGTGTATTTGGATGCCAGGAGAGCCATAAAAATTTTAGTGCTCTGAAAAATAAACCATGTATCAAATTTGTGTATAAATATAAAACTGGCATAAATCATTGAGAATAGATGATACAATTAAGATTCACAATTATTTCAAGAGGCTTTCAAAATTTAACAGACAAGACTGTCAATTCTAATTAGTGACAGGAAAAATACAGAATTAGGAAAGAAGTGGTTCAAAAGAAGCTTATATGAATAATACCTAGAGGGTTTATTCAATTTGACATGTTCGCAAGAATGAAACCAGTAGTTATTGACAAGTAAAGCATTTAAGTGTCTTAAGAAATACGAAGATGAGAATGCACTGATCTTGTCTTTGAGGAATCTACCTAGGTGGGAACGGGTTTATATGCACAAATATTCAAAGTAAAATACACAATATCTCTCATGTTATTGAATAAACTAAAGTTAAACAAATGAGTAAATTAATTCTACTTTGAGTGAATTTTTCACAAAATGTTAGCTTTTGAGATGGAATTTAGAGGAAAATAATGGTATTTCAAAACCTGCATATAAAAGAAAGAATACTCCAGACCTGCCCTGTCCAATAGAACTTTCTCTTGTGAAAGAAATGTTATGTACCTATACTGCCTAATAAGGTAGCCACCAATTACATACAGTGATAGGAAACTTGAAAATTTTAAACTGATTGTGAAAACTTATTTAATTTAAATTTAATGGCTACCATATTGAACAACACGGCTCTAGGCAGAGAATCAGCTTGAGCAGAAGCACTGAAAACAGAGAGTGTGGGACACTTCTCTGCTCTTGCTGAAGTAGAATTGGGTGATAAAGTGAAAAGTAAGGTTGAAAGTGAATATCCAGGCGAGATTTGAAAGATTTTGCATTTTATGTTAGTGTAGAGTATGCGACAAAAAATTCTGAACAGGTTTGAGTCAAGCCCAGTCCTGTGTTTTAGAAAGAAAACTGGTGACAGTCTGAGCCAGACTTAGAGATCAGGTAAGAGGTTATTGAAATAGGTCAGACAACAGAATATGAGATATATTAAGACAGAGAGGAGAAAATTATATATGAAAAGGGCAATTCAGAGAGACATTTATCGTATTGTCTTAGTTCAGCTTCCCCAAACTGAAGAAGAAATATTTGAGTACAAATTACAAATGCAGGCAGCTCTTTTTGAGAGATGCTGGGCGAAGGGAGGAAGTGATACAGGGAAAGGATGGCAGCCAATATTGTGTGACTGACTAAGTCAGCTATCAAAGTGGCTGACTGGAGTTCATTCCTGCAGGGAAATTTTTGGAGATGGTATAAAATGGATGACACAAAATTATCCCAACAAAAGAGAAAGGGAGCTGGGACATTTATACACAATCTCTATCAATCACCGGTCGAGGGCTGTTTCCAGGAGATGTAATTTCCCAAGACTTCTGGCCCACTGTATGCTTGGATATATTAATCCTCCATAGTTTCGAAAAAGAGCCCTCAGAATTAGAGATGCGGATAGTAGGATTTGGAAGCCCTCAGGTGCACGTAGAAATGGTAACATTCAAGTGACTTAGAGTTCTGATAGCATCTGCTACACATGTGTAACATTATGCTAGGTATGTCACATCTCTTCTAAAATTATGTTAAAATATCTGTAAACATATTAGCAAACTTACTGCTTATATGATGAGATAGATGGTAATTAAGTAAAGACATCTAAGAACAATAAGAATTACATTCATATTGAAAAACGAATTTGTCTGTAGAGTATTAACATTTGCTAATTTAGCCAAAAGAACATAGATGAGATTATAGACCACTCACAATTGAAGCAAACTATGTTCATTTTGGAGTCAGTAGTTCTCAGTTTTCCATAGCTCTTTGGTGTCCTGCCAAATCTTCACAGATGTAAACCATTTTTGATAAATATGCACAGCTTTTTGTTGCTAAAATTGAGTTTATATTCTGTTGTGACAATATCTGAGTAGCTGAAAAGTGAGGGACGAAAAATATCTACTATGAAACTAGACACTTGAAAATGTATCTATTAAAACATGTGAGAACTTTGCCCAATAATAGGCAAGAATTCAAAAATTTGGTGAATGAAATAAAGATTTTTTTCTTAACTCTAACACTGTGAAAGAAAATGGAGTTTAAATAATTGAGCAAATGGAGATGCTTTTATAGATGCCGGAAGATATTGTTGCACTGTAGTAATGACAGTATTTTAACTATTGCTGACATTTTCATGTGGTTTGAATATCCTAAATTGTATCAGTTAAAAAAAAACTTCAAGATATGTTAGCTAAGGTGGCGATTGTGTGTTGTGGAGATGCATAATTAACTTATAACTTTTAAAAATGTTGATTATTATTGAGTGTATGGTAATTAAAACAGAAATTTACTTACTTGGTTACTATTGATTATACCAATAGACACAGAAATGTCAACAATACATACTCATTACAAATTAGTTGTAGAATGACAGCCATATAGGATCGGTCAGAGTATCAAAAGTACACTTAATAACCAAGGAATAGCTGCAAGCAGTATATTTTCCAGTGAATCAAAGAAGTTATTTTGCTAAAAGTTAGGTAGTAAATGGATATTTTATTACAGTTTAGGGTCATGATTCATAGTAGGTTGTTAATACTGGCTTTAGCATGGATTGTTCCAAGCTAAAACAATTGAGGCAATGCAGGAAAAGAATCAAACCTTTAATCATTCATTCCTCTCTGTACTATATCAAACACCAAATAACTTCTTGAGAATTCTTAAAATTTAGATTGTGTTTTAGCATTTCCTGTATAAACTCTGTGTGGAGGTGGATAGTCTTCTATTGATATTAGGTGCCTCATATTTCTATGTGAACCTTCTTGGTTATGAATGCATGCTTCTACCTTTGACATGAAACACTGAAAAAGTGTATTTTAAAAATATCATGTCAACATCACAGCATATCAATAACTACCAAAACCTTAATTGATTAAAACAGTATGAATAAGAGATTGCTTGAAGGATACAGTGAGTGTATTCTTCTTCATGTTTGATAAACGTCAATCATTTGTTTAACACACTCCCACTTTTGCCATATCCAACTACCACCTGTACTTAATAAATGAGAATTTCTTTAAAATGTCTCAGTTCTATCTTATGAACGTATTTTAAAAGGAAGTTGATGTCACTACTGAAAATGGACCGTGAAATTAATTTACTAAATACAAAGCAACTTGTAAAAATAAACACAGTAAATATAAAATACTGTTACTATGTTTAAAATTAAAATAAAAATGGAAATCAATTTAATATAAATAAAATCAAATCCATTCAAGTTATAAAACTAAGTACCTGAAAATATGTCCTCCAGTGGGAAGACTGTAATTGTTTATGACCATTTAATAGTAAGTGGGATGTTCCATTTGATGTGCTTAGATTATGAAAAAAAAATTGATTCAGTATGGGCTTTTCTTGTTTTTTGTTTGTTTGTTGTTAATATGAAAAATCACTTGTGTATACTGTTGAATGAGACAAAGACATTAACTCCTTCTCTGATGCTATTAGAATTAATTCTGAATAAATGTATACTCCTTTTCTTCAAAAAACTATCTAAAGTGATCTCCAGAATCTTTTATTCTATATTTGTCAGGTTATTAGGAAATGTCTGAAAAAAAAAAAATGTACTTTACCTATTTAGCACTACCATCTAAGTTTGGGAAAATACCAAGGAATTTTAGTACTAATCTTTTAGTCCGTTTCTGTTGCTTATAACAGGTTATCTGAAACTGGTTAACTGGTAAAGAAACAATATTTATTGCTTATAGTTTTGGGGACTGGGAAGTCTAAAGTCCAGGGAACACACCTGTTGACGGCCTTTTCCTGGTGGAGACTATAGTGACACAAGGTGTCACATGGTGAGTATGGCAGGAGCAGAGAGACTAACCTCCTCACTTGCTCTTCTAAAACCAACAGAACCAAACCTATGACTCCCATTAAACCATCAATGGATTAATTCATTCATAGGTCATGATCCTCACAATTTAATCACCTCTTAAAGGCCCTACCTTTTAGTTACCATAATAGCATTTTCCACTCTCTTAACACGGTCTCAGTGAGGATTAAGCTTTGAATTTGGGAGAACATCCAAACCACAACATCAAGCATTTCAAGAATCTCTTTTAATGTTCAAAATATTTTTAGTAAATTTTTCTGATGAAGTTGTTCAGACAAGAAATGATCCAAATTTTCAAAGTCAAATGAACTCCTATGGCAGATGGCTTTTCCTCCTTACATAGTCTTCCTTTTTTCTTCAGCAATTGATCTTCCCAAGCATAGCTGTATGTGTGGTTGTAGTATAAGACCTGTAATTTTCAGACCTTCCTTGCAGCTAAATTTGCTGTTTGATTATTCTAATTAGTGGAATCCAAGTAGAAGAAAAGGTGTGTTTAACTTCTAGAAAATATACTTAAAGGGGGGAGACAAGTCTTTTTTCCTTCTTCATTCTGGCTACACTGCAGATATGACAGCTCAGGCTGGAGCAGCTATCTCAGAACATGAAGAATTAGCCATGATTTAATAATGGCAGACTAGTAATAAAAACAATTTAGGTCTTTTTTAAATTAATAATTGTGTCACAAACCAATCCTTTTCTGCCTACATTTATGCATGAGAAAAATAAGCTTTTATTTTTAGACATTATTATTTTGGTGTTTTCTATCACTAAGCTCAGTCAAACTTAAGAGGATAAACTCCATTTCCACTTTGCAATTGTTTTCTACACATACTTGTGTTCTTGAAATGTTGATGTAAACTTGCAGTAACGGGTACAGTTAGATCTTGCAAATGACCAAATTATATCTGCAATACATACACATGTCAATGTCTATCCTTTTCATGTGAGTGATCATGTAGATTTAAATTTTCAACTAAGAAATAATGATCTTTCAACTTGAATAAATATGTCAGAACATTTCCTGTGGAAATCCAAAGAGCTTCAGTGTAAAAAAATAGTTGTTCACTTTCACTGCCTGTATTTCTACAAAGGTAAGGCACAGGTCCAAAGTTCAGGAGGCTTCTTTTTATTAGAAATTTTCAGGGTTGTAATATATGTTATTTTTTACCAACTCTTCATGCATATCTTATATGGTAAGGGTTTTCCTAACTATTCAATTTGGAGTAGATTTTTGTATATTCATTTGCAAGAGCATAAATACATGGGATTAATCCTCTTGTTGACATAAGAGTGACTTTACAATAAATACTACTTGCTCAATAAATTATTCTGAGGCTATACTATTATTTATTATGATACTATCAATACAATATTTTTACTGATATTCTGGGTATAACCAGGATGCATTACAGCATAATTCAGGGAAAAAAAATAGTATTGAATAAGATATAATAATGTTCTTTGAGTTCCATGGCCACAGGGGCTTTCTCTCAGTCTTTTACTATAGGTTCCAGCACGCTGAGATCTTTCTCTGCCTCATTCTCTCTAATCAGATGCAGTGACAAATATCCTGCTCAATGACTTAGAGCAGAGTTTAATTCTTGCTCACTCTCTATGTCTATCACGTCTTTTTCACTTGAGACCAAGGGTGGCAGAGTAACCTTTACCTGGAACATTGCTATTCTCTTGGCAGAGTGAAAGGGAAAATAGCAGACCACAAGCTGGTTCTTAAACTTTTGCTCAGATGTGACACACTTCGCTTCCATCTCCATTTTATAGTCCAAAGTTAGGCACATGGACAGTTCTAAATTCAGCAGCATAGGGAAATATAATCTTTCTAAAAAGAATAGCATTATAAGTATGGAGGAGGGTGTTAAAAAATCTAGTGGGTGATCTAATTACTTTGTTTACCATGGTGATGTTTGCAGTTATATCTCCTTGATAACATTATAACCGAACCTATGGGTATATACATGAATGATATTTGTTAGGAAGGGAGTCCTTATTCAGAGAAAGTTCTTAATAGGATGTCCCTGGCTAAGGATGGGTTATAATAAATAAAACCAGAATCTATGGATTTATGAGGTATGGCTCCCTGGAAAATATCACACCAACAAAAGGTAAATTGGAGACGTTTTATAAACAAAATGCTCCCTGGTGTCTGGAGTAATAATCTATGTACCTCAACTACAGATTTTGTCTACTCTTGACCAAAAGTTCATTTCCAATGTGGAAAGGAAGGATCTGGGGGACTGCTCAGCGTGCCCCAGAACTTTCTTTGCTTTATCTGAGCTTTTTAATTGTCTGTATCAATGAAATTTTTAATAGAGTTTGATATTGGGTATGATGTCTGACTGACAACTCAATTCTTTGTGTTATTCAACAAATCACATGGTCAAGCCCGATATCTGTGAGAAGGAGAAGCAAATACTTTTAACAATAATGTTACTTCCCATGTTTATTATGCTGATTTGGATTTATTTTATATTTGTCTTTATTATTGGCCTCTCTTATTCTGTGTTTTCTAGCATACTTTTTTTTCTGTCTCTTTTTTTTTCTCTTTATTTCTTCCCATTTGATCAATGTGCTTTGTTTATCCCTGTCATAAATTTATTAGTTGAGAATTTATATTTCATTTCAATTTTTTAGTAATTTCACTTAAATTTTTAATATGATTTCTTGATTTCTTTTAAGTATTTTTTAAGTTTACAGAAAAACTTAGCAAAAAGTATAAAGAGTTCCTATATAACCTCTCACCTCCCCTTAAACACATAGTTTCATCTATTATTAACATCTTGCTTTAGTATGGTTTATTTGTTACAATTAATAGGCCAAAAATCAATACATTATTATTAGCTACAATATGTAGTTTATATTAGGGTTCACTCTTTGCGTTGTACATTCTGTAGGTTTTGATAAATGTATACTGACAGGTATCTACCATTACTGTATCATGCAAAATAATATCACTACCCTAGAAGTTACCTATTCATGCATCCCACTCTCACCCACTCTTTTTTTTTTTTTCCTTTTTGTCTTTTTTACTGACCAGTAACGGGATCGCAACCCTCAGTGTCGCGCCCGCACCGGGGACCGGCAACGGGATCGCAACCCTCGGTGTTGCGCCTGCACTGCGCTCAGCCAGTGAGCAGGAACCGGTCTCCACATGGGATCTGAACCCTCGGCGGGAGCGCCGCCGCACTCCCAAGCGGCGCACTATCCAGTGCGCCACCGGGCCGGCCCTATTTTATTTTTTATCAGACTAGGCAATCATCCCAGGAACTACTCTTTTTGTTTGTTTTTATTTGTGTGTTTGTTTGTTTTGGTGGCTAGTCTAAACCCTTTAACCTTGGTGTTATAACACTGTGCTCTAACAACCAACTGAGTCAACTAGCCAGCCAGTCTTCTGCCCATTTTAAAAATTGGATTGTTTTCTTATTGTTGAGTTTTAAGAGGGTTTTTTAAAAATATGTTTTGTATACTAGTTCTTTATCACGTATTTATTTTGTGAAGATTTTATTCCAGTCTGTGACTTGTCTTTTCATTCTCTAATAGTGTCTTTCACAGAACAGGTTTTTAGTTTAACGAAGTCAAACTTTTCATGGATTGTGCTTTTGGTGTTATGTCTAAAAAGTCACCACTGAACCCAAAGTCACCCATGGTATCTTACAGGAGTTTTATAGTTTTGCATTTTACATTAGGTCTATGATCCATACTGAGTTAATTTTTATGAAAAGTGTATGATTCTGTGTCTAGATTCTTTTTTTTTCTTTCTTTTTCATTTTCTATTCTTTTTTTTTTTTTTTTTTTTTTTTTTTTTTGCATGTGGGTAGCTAGTGTTCCAGCATTATTCATTATAAAAACTATTGTCTTAGTCAGCTAGGGCTGCCACTAAAAAAGTACCATAGACTGGGTGGCTTAAAGAAGACACATTTATTTTCTCCACAGTCCTGGAAGCTAGAAATCCAAGTTCAAAGTGCCAGCATAGTTGGTTTCTTATGAAGTCACTCTTCCTGGCTTGTAGGTAGCAGTATCTCACCATGTACTCACTTGGCCTCTTCTCTGTGCACATGCTGAGAGACAGAGAGAAAGCAAGCTCTCTGGTGTCTTTTCTCATAACAGCACTAATCTCATCAGAACAGAGCTCCACCCTTCTGACCTCATTTAACCTTAATCACTTCCTTAAAGGTCTTATTACCAATACAGTCAGAGGATAGGCTGGCTTCAACATGAATTTTCAGAGGACACAATTCAGTCACATCAACTATCCTTCTCCACTGTGTTGTGTTTCCTTCTTTGTCAAAGGTCAGTGATTAACTATATTTGTGTGGGTCTATTTCTGAGCTCTCTATTCTGCTTTATCAATCTGTTTGTTTAGATTTTTACCAATACTACACTGTCTTCATTACTGTTAGTTAATAATATGTCTTAAAGTTGGGTAGTGTCAGTCTTATGAATTTGTTCTCTTTTAATATCGTGCTGTCTATTCTGGGTCTTTTGATTTCTCATATAAGCCTTAGAATAAGTTTGTCAATATACACAAAATAACTTGCTGGAATTTTCATTGGGATTGTGTTGAATCTATTGATCAAGTTGGGGAAAGTTGACATCTTGACAATATTGAGACTTCCTATCCATGTACATGAAATATCTCTCCATTTATTTAAATACTTGATTTCTTTCATCAGAGTTTTGTAGTTTTCCTTAGATATATCTTGTACATATTTGTTAGATTTATACCTCATTATTTTATTTTATTTTATTTTTTGGTGGCTAGCCAGTACTGGGAACCAAACCATTGACCTTGGTGTTATAACACTGTGTTCTAACCAGCTGAGTTAACTGTCTAGTCCATAACGAATTATTCTATTTTTTGAAGCTAATGTAAATACTATTGTGTTTTTAATTTCAAATTCCAATTGGTTATTGCTAGAATATAAGAAAGTAATGGACTTTTATATATTATGCTTATATCCTGCAACCTAGCATAATCGCTTATTAGTTACAGTTTTTCTTGTTTTATTTTGCTTTTTTGATAATTCTTTGGGATTTTCTACATAGACAATCATGTCATCTGCAAACAAAGATATTTGTATTTTTTCTTTTCCAATCTGTATATTACCTTTCTTTCTCTTAATATATTGGCTAGGACTTAGGGTATAATGTTGAAAAGAAATAATGACAGAAGACAATTTTAACTTGTTCATTATCTTAATGGGAAAAGTTAGCTTTCCACCATTAAGTGTGATGTTAGATGTAGATTTTTTGTAGATGTTCTTTATCAAGTTGAGGAAGTTTCCCTCTATTTTCAGTTTGCTGGGAGGTTTTGTTTTTATCTATAAATGGGTGCTGGCTTTTTGTTGAAAATGCTTTTCCTATATCTATTGATATGTTTATACAATCTTTTCTTCTCTATTCTATTAATATGATGAATTACTGTAATTGATATTCAAATGTTGAATGAGATTTACATATCTTAAATAATTTTCACTCAATTGTCATGATATATAATTCTTTTTATCCATTGTTGGATTCAATTTGCTAATATTTTGTCTAATCTTTTTACATCTACGTTTATGAGAGATATTGATCTGTACTTTTTCTTTCTTGTAATATCTTCATTTGGTTTTGATATTAGGGTAATGCTGGCCTCACAAAACTAGTTAGGAAGTATTCCTTTTGCTCCTATTTTCTGGAAGAGATGGTAGAGAACTGGTATAATTTTTTCCTTAAATGTTTGTAGAATGCATCAGTGAACCCATCTGGTTGTGATACTTTCTGTTTTAGAAGATTATCAATTATTAACTTAATTTATTTAATAGATACAGACCTATTTGCATTGTCTATTAATTTCATGAGTTTTGGTAGATTGTATCTTTCAAGCAATTGGTCAGTTTCATCTGGTTATCAAATTTGTGGGCATAGAATTGTTTAGTTATTTGTAATGTTCTTTTATGACCTTTTTAACATTCATGGGGTCAGTTGTGATGACCTCTCTTTTATTTTTGATGATAGCAGTTCCTCTTTGTATTCTCTTATTTATGTATTTTATTCTATTTTGTTTAGCTTTTGCTTCTTTCTTTTCAGGTTCTTCAACTAAACACTAAGTTCATTTGCTTTTATTCTTTCTTATTTTCAGATAAATGCTATTAGAAGTATAAAGTTCCCTCTTTGCACTACTTTGACTCACAAATCTTGTGTGTTGTCATTTTATTTTTAATTAGTTTAAAATGTTTTTATTATTTTAGTATAAAATAGATTCATTTATAGTTTGTAGATTCCAGGGATATTTCCTACATTCTTTATATACATATATATATTTTTTTAATTTAATGATACTATGCATAATGTTGATTTGTTAAAATTACTTTAGCTCCTTTGATGACCTTTATTCATGGCTGACTTTTGTGAATATGTGTGTGTGTGTATGTATACACACATTCTATAACATACACAATATGTCTGAACCCCATAAAATATATGTGTGTGTATATTGCTTATTTCTTATTTTATTTGCTTTTTATATCTTTTTTATTACTTATTTCTTTGCTTAATGCTATTTTGTTTGTATTTTTTTCTTTTTGCTTAATCTATTTCCAGAATAATGTAAAATCTCCAATTAAAAGTATTGATTTATCTTTTTCTATATTTCAGTTAGTGTGTTTAAATAATCCAAGTATATCATGTTAGTTGCCCTATTGGTTTTGCTGTTTCTAGAACAATTTTTATGTTGAGTCTTTATTTGCGGTTGTTTCTGCATTCTCACGTTCGTAATTGGTACCCTCTTATTTTCATCACTTCATGTTTTTTTATTCTTAGAATACTATAAAGTTGATAGAATTTTTTTCTTTGCTACGTTTTTGTTCAAGTAAATAATTATTTTTGTCTTTCAGGAAGAAAGCAGTCTTTTGATGCTCATGGCTTTATGAAGTGGGTTCTGTTTTTTTTTTTTTTTTTTTTTTTTTTTTTG
>NW_007726474.1:310063-315387 GCF_000696425.1 Galeopterus variegatus
TGGGTTTTTTTTTTTTTTTTTTTTTTTTTTTTTTCTCTGACTAGCTTGAGTCTGGAGTCACTACTCTTGGAGAAATTAAAATCTCAGCTTCATACTCTGAGGTTGATGTACAGATAATCCTGTGTAGGCCACTATGGAAATTCCCACTAGTGACTCTGGCTCTGAATTCCTTATTTTTTCATGTCACACAAAGATTATCTTTCTTTTTTCAATGTCATCTATACGTGGAAGTATTTAAGTTTATATTTTATATTCTAATTTTATATTTTATCCAATGTTCCTGTGTGTTTCATATGGGGAAATGACAAATCTATGTCAAATCAGTGTAATATATTTGCCAAATTACATAGAACAGAATGTTTTATTTTACAATGGACTCCAGTGTATTGTTCTTTTAAAACTAGAGCTGAATTTACATTCAATTTATGTCAATGTTTAAAAATACAAATAGAAGTATTACTAAACAGCTAACACTTGTGGATTTATTACATGTCGGTTACTTTAAAATATATTAAATTTTTTACTCCTTACATCAATCCACTGAGATATCACATTTATATAGATAAAGAAATCGAAATATACAGACTTTGCGTAATTTGCTCAAGTCACCATAAAATCTGTGGAGAATCTATAAAGTCTCATTCTGATTTCAGAGGCCTTAAACAGTATGTTAAAGCAATACTGAACTAACGTCTATAAATAAACTAACAAATAAAAATATTTCATAACAGAACTTGTTAGAACACAATCAACAGCAAAATACTAGAAGGTTTAATGGCATGAAAATAATCACAATTGCTAAAATAAGCAATTGACATTCATAATTGCCTAAATAGAATATGTTTTGCTAATGCAAATAAAATGAACTTTTTCTAACATTCTTGAATCTGCGTAGTAATAATTGTAGCTTAAATTGGTGCAGTGTGTAATGCACCTATTTTGAATGATCTAGTTTAGTGTATATATTGAGTAAAAGAGAATCTAAAATCAAAACAACAGCATAAGTTTATTCTTACTGAAAACTATTTTAGTGTCATAAATTAAAGAATGATTTTTTTAAAATTTATGTATTATTATTATTAATTTACATTCTAAGATGTTGCAGAGCAGTTGGGGGGAAGAAGGAGAGGGGGTAGGCGAGAGGGACAGGGTGCAAGAAGGATGGAGGAGGGGCGTGGTTGAGGCCCATGGCACCCCCCTCATTCTGGCAGGAGGTCCCAGGGTGCTTGCAGAGGTGGCTCAGTCATGGCTGGGCTGGATGTGGACTTTGGGGGGGCCTGGCTGAGGCCCTTGGTCCCCACCTCCAGGATGCAGGCACTTCTGGTGGCAGCCAGGTTGTTGTCACTGTGCTAGATGCAAGTGATGGGGGATGTGGCTGAGGTCCTTGGTCCTTCCCTCAGCACAGCTTGGGAGCTTGGGGGCCTTATGGTCCTTCAAAGTTTTATAGGTGTTTTTTTGTCAGTGTTAGACCTTTACTGGTTAATATCAGAACTTTGTCTCTGACCTGTGGGTTTTCTTGTTTTTTTCTTGCAGTTCCATGTTGGATTATTGATGACTCCCAGCACTTAAACTCTGTACTGGAACTAATTTGTTATTTTTTGGTTACTTCTAAAATGGGGGAACTCCCTGCGGGAACCAGCACTTGAGCCCTGTGGTTGAGCTAAATTGCTGATTTGCTGCTGATTCTTTGGTGAAGGCTTTTTGTGCAGCTCTGGTTTTAATTGTCAACCTGTGTAGAGCT
This sequence comes from Galeopterus variegatus, assembly GCF_000696425.1. Taxonomy (NCBI): domain Eukaryota; kingdom Metazoa; phylum Chordata; class Mammalia; order Dermoptera; family Cynocephalidae; genus Galeopterus; species Galeopterus variegatus. The sequence goes on from NW_007726474.1 coordinate 311,805, forward strand.
AGAGCTGGGTCTGGAGCTCACAGACCCCTCAAGCTCATTGTGCAGACTGGGTCACAAACCCTTGACATGCAGGTCTATGAGCTAGGAAACAGGAAAAAGGTCCTTGGAGCCGTGATTGAAGAAATGATAGCCTTTATTTCTAGACATGAGCTCTGCCAGCCAGCAGTTCAGAGCTGCGACCTCCCACACTCAAGAACACACTAGAATAGCAACAAGCTAAAAAGATACATGGGCACACGTGCACACTAACTCTACCCCAACACACCTTGGTTATAAAGAATGTGCTGTACCATCCCCAACTGGAGATGAGGTGAGGGGGCCTGACTGAGCTATTTTCCCCACAACCTGGTAAGCACTTCCAGGTCTTGTGAGGTCTGGTACACCTGGGTTGTGTGGAAACTCTGGTCTGGACCTGAGTCTTTTCAGCAAACTGCACCCCAGCAGTTCTATATTCCTGACCAGTCTCCACTGAGTGGGCCGGCCTATGCTAATTGGAGGGCAGATCAGCTGTCTATGCTGTGCCCCAGTGTTTCCCCCATGGGCCAATCTCCCTCACCCCATGCACTCCAAACACTTCCTGTGGGACAGGCCAAGTGCTGGTCCCTTGCAATAACTCACCAGGCTCTAAATGGCTCCTTTTTTCAGTTGTCGATGGCCCCTCACTCCTATGTGGGTCCACAGGAAGCCTGTTAGTGGTCTTGCTGGCCTTGGGCCACCCAGGCCCTCTTCTCCCCTGCTGCCTCCAAGCAACTTCATACAAAGGGCACAGCAGCAGCTTTTGCCAGGTATTGCTCCGTGGGTTCACCAGGGCCAGACTAGAAGTGGTCAGAACTCAGAACTGCTGGAGCAGTCCCTTCTTTCCTTTAGTGCAGCTTCTCCTGCTGTCATGAATTCTGTAGGCCTCTCCTCCTCTTCCCCTGAGCTCTAGTGGCCCCAGCTTGGCAGTGTTGCTTTTTAATAGTTGTAAATTGGTTGATTGTTGGAGAGGGTGTCTGGGTATTGTCTATTCTGCCGTGTTGATTCGAAGTTATTAAGTCCCAAGAATGATTTTTTAACAGTAAATTCCAGATGATATTCTACAGAACGAAAACCTAAATAGACAATTTATACCTCGAATATCTGAAATCAAATAAATAGCCTTTTAAAAAAATACTTGAACTATATCATCACTATTTAATTTTAATCAAATGTTAATAGAGGTTTTCTTGATAGTATAACCCCAAAGCAAAACTGAAGACTTTCAGGAAATAGATGTTTTAATAACTATGCAACTCTTTGAAATACAGTCATCATAATATTCACAATTTAGAGCTCATCAGGTGATGACAAGACTTTGATATGAGTGCATGATCCTATCCGTACATCTGTGGGGTCCACAGAAATGGTTTCTAAATGAAGCTTTTCCCTTAAGCCTTATTCAAGGAGACTTAAATTCTACAAAACACAGTCTAATGGAAAAGTTTTTTCTCAAATCTAATTAAGAAACCACAGAGCCTCTCTATTTTAATCCAGGTAGCTGGGACTGAATTTTAACTAATTTAAGGTAAGCCATAATGTAATAGATAGTATCATAATCACAAGTGTGAAGACAGTCCCACAAGATGTAGCAGCACAAGTGCCCTGCACACCTTCAGGGAAAGCCGTTCACATAGATTGTGATGCAAATAATGCCTCTTGGAACTGATCAGATCACAGCTATACAATTGTTCAGTGACCCTTTATAAAGAAAAAACCTTGTTCAGGTAACCTACAGGAAGGATAGAAAAAGAGAACAAATGTGAAGATGTATCAGCACTATTGATGGTTATGGCACTTTGATTTGGGAGGAGAATCCCATTTATTTATTAGGGAATATTGGAAGGAGAAAAGATTCAGACCATTTTTGGCTTTCTATTCAGCTATGGGCCCATTCAATATTCTCGATTCGCAAACCCCTTCTGAGGCCGGCATTAGTGCTGTTTTTTTCCATAAGAGTGGTATAAAGTTCAGGGCTTTTTAGGTTGGCCCAGATTGTTGAATCTATGCTAGGAAATTTGGGCATATTTTCTCATGTAATTGTCATGACACAATTAAGAAGCATGTATTATTAGAATTGTATATTTGTATTAACTAAGGAAGCTGAAAGTCAGGGACGTTAAAAAACTTGCTCGGGTGTTTGAATGCAGGTTTGCATCAGTATTCCTTCCTTCTACTGTGCCTCCCCCGTATACCTGTGTGAGCACTTGAAGAATTAAGAGGTTTCACTTTCACTTAATGTGCTAATGAAGACATAATGTAAACATTTGATAATTAGTATTGACATGTCTTTGCTAAAGTACTAAATTATATTAATTTAATAGTTTAAATTTAATTAATTAATTTATTTATATTTAATTTAAATATTTATATTTTTGTACCAAATTCACTTTTATGTTATTTATTACTCATGCCTTTGCTCTTTCAAACTCACTGTTTTATATGATTCACATGTCAACTTTTAAAGCAAACATTCTATACTTGTCACAACCATTTTCTTTCCACTCCCTTCTTATTCCTGAAATTTGATTTCCAACTCCAATGATTTCCTTGAGTAGCGATATTTTATTCAATCTTGTTCTGCTTGACTTTTCTGTAGCATTAAACTGATTGATCATTCACTCCACTTTTTAACTCCCTTTTTTTTGCATGACCCTGAAAAAGTTCCTATACTTGTCAAGTGTCCTTTTGATCTCTGACCATTCCTATGTATTTCTGAGCCTCCATCCTGCTTGGTTTGGTTTCACTGACCGCACTTTCTCCTATCATCTCCTCACTTTAAGTAGACCCTCGAAGTTTAATTTTAACACATAAACTCTTCTCTCTTTTCTGTGTGTTTCAGTTACATTATCCCTTCAATAATCTTCATCGAATCACTTCGATTGAATTAACTCTTACTAGTTTTCTATTGTTGCTATAATAAGTTCCTACAAATTGAGGGGCTAAAAACAACATGCATTTACAGTTTCAGAATCCTATAGGTCAAAAGTCTAGGCACAGCGTGGCTCAGTTTGTTCTTTGCTCTTGACTTTACAAAATCAGTGTGTCGGAATGGTGGTATTTCTTCCTGGAGGCTCTGATATAAACCTGCTTCCAAGCTCATTTAGTTTGTTGTCAGCATTCAGTTCGCTGCAATTGTAGTACTGAGGTCCGCATTTCCTCGCTAGCTGTCGACCAGGGGTCACTTTCATCTTTTAGAGGCCTCCCCCATTCTTTGGAATCTGTCCACTTTCCTCCATATTCAAAGTCATCAGTGGAGGATTGAATTATTCTCATGCTTCAGATCTCTCTGCCCTCACCTTCGCCTCACCTCTCCTCTGCATCTCTCTTCAGTTGCATCTCTCTGATGGACTCCTCTGCCTTTCTCTTCTGCTTCTAGTGGCTCATGTAATTACTCTGGATCCACCTGAGTAATCTAGGATCTTCTTCTTATCTTAAGGTCAACAGATTAGTAACCTTAATTCCATCTTCAAAGTCTCTTTACCACAATGCCTAGATTACTGTTTCATTGAATACCCAAGGAACAGGAATCTTGTGTGTGTGTTTGGGCGGGGGGGGGGGGGGGGGG
>NW_007726474.1:315649-392839 GCF_000696425.1 Galeopterus variegatus
GGGGGGGGGGGGGGGGGGGTAGAATCTTGCGAATTCTATGACAGCTATGCATATCTTTAGCCCAACACCCAATACCAGTCAAATACTTTCAGTTATTAATAAATATTTTCACTTGAAAATTCCCCCAAAATTTATTCTCTTCCACATAAAATTGGCTCTTTGTTGACTGTTTTTTCCATTCTACCAGCATAATCACTGTAAGAGACAGTCTCTTGGACTCTTGAACTAGAATTCATTTTTTCTTCTTCCTCACTCTACAATGTCATGCATTAGAAGTAGCTAATTCTTTCTTTGTGATAGCTCTCAGCTTAGCCCCATTTCTTCATACATGTTATAATCTTATATGTTAATATTAATTGCCTAATGGATTTTTTTGCAAGTGCTGTCATTCATCAAGTTTCAATGTATTATTATATGCTGGCAAATATCTATAAAAAAGTCCTCGAATAATTACTGTTTGATATTTATAAACATTAACACAAAATTGATTTTATAACCGTAATGCTAGTCATGTTTTTAACTTGTCTGAACACACACATTCTTCTTCTTATTTCCTTTTGAAAATCTGATCCAGTATCTCTTCAATTAGCCATGAGCTTTATGTGCCTTATACAATCAGCTTTTTCCATGCTCTAATCAGGAAAAACAAACAATTTAATATGTCGCTGTTTCTGACAGATGGTAAGTCCCTAAAGGTAATAGAGCCTTGGTCTTCTCTTGAATTGGCCTAAATATTAATGATTTATTCAATGTAAACAATATATATTTATTTGTTTCTATAAAACCAATACTAACTGAAGATTAGGGATAAGAAAAGGAAAAACTCTAGAAAGTTCCAATTCTTGTGGAGATTGTAGTCAACTGAGGGAGACAAAAGGCAAAACTACTTTAAAATATCAAGAAGCAAAATAAAACAGCACACACATGGCTTTTTAGCCTATGTAGCAGAGAGTAGATTTTATTACATGTGCAATGAGAATTAACTGGGGTGTTACTAAAAGGAATATGTGGATAATGAGTAAAACACATGAAGAAGTGTCTAATTATAAAATTATTTGCAAATACTGGCTATATGAGTTTATTCCCAGAACACATGGCTCTGATTTGTTCTAGCAATTGGAGTATTTATATACAGAGATGATAAAGCAAAGGAAGCCATTCATTGTTTTTGACAAGATGTTAGTAGGTTAGTAGGATTATCTCAGGGATCCAGGTCTAATCCTCTACTTACCCAAAGTGATCCTAAACTTGAGGTTTGACTGAAGGCAATGACACTAACTTGTGACTGATTAAAATTAGAATTCTAGTTTATTTCTCCATGATAAATGTGTCTCACTTGAGAACCAAGGAATACCAAAATAAGTACACTTCTACATAGGGGGGAAATTAAATCAAAATAAAAATCTGTTACTCTAGAGGAATAATAGCTAATAATATTGTATTGAATATTTCAAGATAGTCAGAAAAGAGGATCTTGCATGTTAAAACCACAAAGAAATGATAAATGTTTAGGTGATAGATGAGCTAACTATTCTGATTAGATCATTATACAATATATGCATGTATTGAAACAACAGGCTGTGCCTCATAAACTTGTACAATGGAAAAACAAATTAAAATTGAAAAATATGTACAAACTTGCATAGTAAGCAAATAACAGGTATAATGGAATTAAAAGTATTCAAGGGGGAGTTTGATATTTTTAAATGACTGCAGGTGCTGTGCTGTTTATTTTTCTATTTGCTTAATCATAATTAAATGAGAAAAGTAGAGCACTTGGATATCAAGAGAGATAATACTTAATAGAAGTATTAAGACTGGTCACAGACTGTACTGTGAATTAACAAACATTGAGTTGAGGGGGCTGTTGAATTAGAAAATAAATACTGAGTGAGGGCTAATTGAAATTGAAGTTCTTCAGCAAATAACCATTCTTATCTTTATACAGACATACATGTGGTTGGCAAAAATGTTCTGGGTTCATTTCATACTTTTAATTTTTTTTGTATTTTGCTAACATAACAATTATGAATCTTTGCCCGATTCTAGCAGCCAGAAATAAAACAGAAGTTAAATCAGTATAAGCTATGTTAAAACTTGTTTTAATTAATTATTGAATTATTGGTTTTCTTTTTTTTTGTCCTTTTTGAGACCGGCCGCACCACGCTCAGCCAGTGAGCTCTGTGAGTGCACCGGTCATCCCTATATAGGATTCGAACCCGCGGCAGGAGCGTCGCTGTGCTCCCAGCGCCGCACCCTCCCGAGTGCGCCACGGGCTCGGCCCAGAATTATTGGTTTTCTAAAAGAATGTTAATCATACATAGGGTGACCACATAATTTATTGTGACTGCAAGAGGGCACTATGAATAATTATGTCCACAGATGTATGGCAGTTTTAAACCGTGGTCCCCAAATTCTTTAATACATCTCCCATGGATAGATAAAGTCTGTGCCCCATTCCCTTTAAGTTGGGTGGACGTGCGACTCTTTCAAACAATACAGTGTAGTAGTAGAAGTTACACTGTGTGATTTTTGAGGCTGGATCAACAAAGGTGATGCACCTTCTGTGTTCATTCCTGGAATATTCTCAATTGGAGCCCTAGACCACCATGTTAAAAGTCTTAACTATTCTTAAGCCTCCAGGAAGCTAAGCCACATAAAAATCATACATGCATGTCTTTTAAACAGCAGTCCTGGTGTTCCTGTTATCTCAGCCCGGGTGCCAGACATGTGAGTGAATGAACTTCAGATCGTTCAGCCTCAGCCATGGAATAACTCACAATCTTAATCTTTCTGGCTAAAACCCCAGTTACCAAGGAGCAGAGATAATACACTCTATGACCTGTCTGCATTTCTGACCCACAGGATCTATGAATATAACATAATATAATATAATATAGCATGATATATTATAATATAGTATAATATAATATGATATAATATGATAAATACAATACAATGGGCTGTTTCAAGTTGGCACATTTTGGAATAGTTTGGTATACAATAAAACTTACAAAACAAGGTCTAATAAAAATTGTTCCCATTTTCTTTTAATGAATTACTATGACTATATTATGGCAATTTGGGATGCATTTTCACACTGTGTTTATAAAGCCATTGACAAAATTTTTTAAAAATGCACGTATTAGATAATTTATTAGGAATATCTTAATCAAAAATATTTCTTTATAAGTGCTTTTGCCTTTTGAGCCTTGAACAACTCACATAATTATCTCATATTTTTCTTTATTTTCAGAAGATCTAGTACAGGGTATGGCCCATGGTAAAAGCTTAGTGCATATTTCAGTGTTCTTATTTTTTTTCTTTTTTTTACTAGATTTTCTATTCATATAGCAGATGCACCAAAATTGAGTCAGAAATTAAAAAGTGAGACTTATAGAAAAGTAGTTTCTACATTTGGAAATGATTGGGAAACCCCTTTAATGGAATAGATAATTAATTTTTCCAGGTGTTAACCAAAATATTATCTACAAAATTTTGTAGTACTTCTGGGTACTACAAAAGTGTCACCTAACTATAATTACACTGATTGCTCATTTTTGTTTGAAAAACAGGAGCAAAGCCTTATACTACCTGAAAGGAAATCAACTGTGAGCATACTAATCTAACAAAGAGAACACATTTCTGAGTGCTTAATATTGGGAGAAAAGTAAATTATACTTTAAAGTTCAGAATTCATATTCAAGGTTATTATGCAATAAAGGGAAAGATGATTCAGTTCTTTTAAACATTGTAAGTAATTTCCCTTTGACATTATTCTTTATATCATACTCATTCATATCAATACTTTGTACTCAAAGTATTTTAGACAGGCTTTTTTTTTTTTAGGAACTATTGATCAGGTTCGTAGTTAATATTTCAATCGTAGCTAAACTCTACTAGGTGTTTTTTATTTCTTTTTCCTGAATAACTGTGACTTATGTTTTAGAAGAAATGGGAAAATAAGTTAAAATGGGGAATATGTTTCTTTTATTGTATTGAGGGATAAGTTTAGATCACAATATTCAATTAATTGGTTAAACACTACTATTTCTGACCGTTCAACTTCCAAGCTAAATGCCTGCAATTAGAGATGCCTTACCTGTGTGTAACAGGTTGTAAATAGGATAAAGACAAAGTTGAGCAGAAAACCTCCATATCTTCTCTTGTTTAAGATAAATAGTAGAGGTGAACCAACCAGGGATTGCACAATTGCCAGTATACCCCCAAGAGAGTTGACTTTTGATTGTTAAAATGACAATATGATGAATCTCAGTATGAAATGTCAGTCACACCTCATTACCCTATCTACTTCTTTTGTCCAGCTTTTGGAAGGCAATCTTTCCTCTGGGTGCATTTGCTGATTTGACAGGTTACATTCATGCCAACCTTTGAAGACTACTCATCTTTCCTATTCTCTCAGAAATAGCACTTATGCCATAAAGCATGTTGTGAATTACTTTCTTGGAATGCCAGTACTATTTCATTTAAGTGAGTGTCTTTATCAGACCCCAATACTTTTGGAAACCTTGACTATCTCTCTCTCTCTCTCTCTCTCTCTCTCTCTCTCTCACACACACACACACACACACACACACACACACATGCACACACACTCACGTGCACACACACACTCATTCACATTCACTTGAACAATATCATGACAGAAAAATAATCTGTTTCCCTGTTTTAAAGTCTCAATAAAACATGATTACATTAATTCGGCAGTTCTAGTGAAAAAGAAAAATAACAGCACAGAAAAGATGGCTTTGACTTAATGTATTCTTTTTTTCTTGAATAGTTTGCAATTAAGTATCTCAAAAGAAACTGCTTACTAATTCTGCTAAGCATCTTTGTCAAGAATGAGTTCATTAATTGCCAAAAAGCACCCAGATCTTTTAAACCCTTTCTTTTAGAATGAACAAAATACTGTGGTGTATTTTTTAAAAAGTATGTATGCAGCATGTTACCAAAATATCTTCCACTTGTTTACATGAATTTTAAAAGGTAAGAAAATGGGAAGAGAGTTTAATAAAAAAGCAGCAAAATTGCTTCACCCTGCTGGTAACAACTATGTTTATTGCAGTAGTAATACAAGCTGCTCTTGCTTAAAAAATTAGTTATTCACTTGTGGATCTTATCTGAACTTACTATGCCATGCTTGAATTCCCGGACTTATGAGAGTCATTGGAATGTATAGTATCTCATAAAACTATCACAACCCAAAATGTTTCCCTTGCTCAAAATCCTATTTTCTTTTCACAACTTGCATAGACTTTCCCCCTTTATTTTATTAATCCATAGATCTATAATGAAAATAGGGAAATGGTTATACCTAAAATATCAGCTTTTGGCATATTAAGAAAGTAATCTTCAATAAGTGAAGTCCCTGACTAACAATACAGAATTCCATTCATTCTTCTCTAGGAAATGGCAGTTAATAAAAAAGAGCAGCAGTTAAGATTTAGAATTTGCTTGGTAAAAATAATGAGAAGAATATGCTGTTAATTCAAATATTAGGATTTTATTATTAGGGGGACATAATCAAAGAGTAACATTACTAGAGGGACTCACATCAAATAACATGTATCTTATATGTATATTCTAAGAGGGGAAAATTATATCCATACATATTATCAGGATGTCAGCTTTAATTTGGGGAAATATAAGAAAGATAACTGCCCCTTTCTGACTTCAGAAAGTTTGCACTTTAAGTCAGTTTAAGTATAAGACATATGTCTCAAACATGTTGAGATTTTAAAAACAATTTTAAAAGGGCTGGATGGTGAACTCACTTGGTTTGAGCATAGTGTAAGTAACACCAAGGTCAGGGATTTGGACCCCTATATTGTCCGGCTGACAAAAATAAAAAACAAACAATTTTAAAGTCACAAATGACATGCTTTATGGTTTTTTCCTGTATGCATGTAGGAATATGATGGGTGTACAGTAAGCATTCTAATACAAATATTATCAGAGGCACAGCATTTTTTAAAGGAGCTCATGATTTGGTGCTTGATTAAACAGCGTTAGAACTGTAACTTCACTTTATTGGCTAAGTTCTTATAAATTACAATTTTTAATTAGCCTAAATCTTGTTGTAAACAACAGCTCCAGTGCACAATTCCTTTTCTAATATGCTTGTATGTCTTCAATCTGGTAGGAGAGCTCTTAATGCCTGGTGGGAAAATGAAGCTGTGTATAAGCTTCTCCCACTGGCCCAGAAGCAGCAGGCTCTGCTCAGGAAGCCAGAGAAGAAACACATTCAGTTAGGTTAAGGCCAGTCAAAAAGCCTCTGAACTGCCTTTTCTCAATGCATGCCTGAATGCACTCAAAATAGCTTTACCTACTGCTCTGCTTAAACAGTTCCATGATAACATTCATTTATTATTTAGGCATGGATGGGCCCAATGGTGAAATGGATATTTGCCTTTACAAGGCAGGGAAAGATTATACATGTTAGCTTAAATGATGAGATTGAGCCTCCTTAATTCATAGTGATGCATTTCTTTACTAAGGTATGTAAGGCATAATTGAATTAATATATTACCAAGCCATACCTTCAATAAATTAGCATGGACAGTATTTGAAAACATAATAACTCTGGTAGTTATGGAGTACATAAATTGCAGTTGAAGAGTTCAAGATATTGTGAAGTTAGGGTATACTTATTATTAGTTAATTACACTGAGATGGATTTATTTGGAAAATTAATAAAATCTAATAGCTTTGTCCTAAAATTTTGGATATAAAATATCTTTTATGGTCTTAAATAAAATGAGTCAGGCTAATAAACTATGTGCATAAATATTCTCATAATAAAATTAAGTAAAATTGCTCAGAATTTCCATGGCATGCTTTCAATTTGGCAAGTGCATAAGGCATTGTTGAGTAATTCAGAACAGAAGCCCGCTCAAGTCAATTTGGTGTTTGGGTCTATCTTTTAAAGCTGATTCAAAGTACGTTATAGGGGAGTCAATCAATTATGCATGAAATGACCATTAGCAGGCTTGAATATTATCATCATGCTACAACTAGTTTGGTCATTTCTTAAGAATAGAGCCTAAGTTAACTGTTAGTCAATTAGAATGATGACTTTGCCTGTCATCTGGATTACTCTATGGCAATGATTCACAACTGGGCGTGGTTTTACTGCCTCTCCCCACTCCAACAGGGGACATTTAACGAAATCTGGAGAAAGTTTTGATTGTCATGAGGGGTTGGGGGTGCTACTGGCATCTAGTGGGTAAAGATCTGTGATGCATAGAACAGTCCCTCCTCTGTCCTATGCATCACAGGACACAGGACAGTCTCCCCAACACAGAATTATCCAGGCCACAATATCAGAAGTACCACAATTAAGAAACTCAGACCCATGGCAAGCAGTATGATTTTATGAAGGGAAACCTAACTGTAACTTACTGGATGACTTTCCTGAGTCTCCTTTTCCTTACTTGAAATACGGGACTAGAATGTTTGGCAAAAATTTAATAATATTAGTAATAATCAATCATTTATTTCTGGCTGGTTCTCGAACATTCCAGGCAGAGTCTCACATCAGGACTTTTGCATTTATTCTTTCCTCTGCCTGGAATGCTCTTTCCACAGATTTGGTTACAGCTTCTTCCCTCTTCAACTGCTTCATGATTTCGGGCAAACATAACTGTCTTAAAGAGGCTTTCCCTGATACCTGCATCAGAGTGAAAATTCTTACCTACCGCTTACCTCCAGCACTCCCTGTCATCCTTTCCTGATTAAATTTTCTCCATAGAACTCATTACTGATATACTATATTTGCATACATACATACACATGTGTGGGTGTATATATACATACATATATATATATATATATATATATATATATGAGGGTACTTCAAATAGTTCATGGAAAGATATGTATTATCTTTTACTTCTATTTTCCCACAAACTTTTTGATGTACTCTCATATGTATATATAGTATGTGTATGTTTGTATATATAATATATATTTTATATACGTATGTATATTTCTATTTTGGTTTATTTATTTATTTATTTATTTTGGGGGCACCTGGCCAGTATGGGGATCTGAACCCTTGACTGTGGTGTTACCAATACTGTCTCTAACCTGTTTTGGTTTGTTTAAATTCCATAACTTAGCAACTTAGCACAAGAACTGGAATATAGCTGTATTTAAAAATTCACTAAATGAAGGCATTGCTGAGACATTGTCACAGGCACTAGAGATAGCACTAGAAAGAAAAAAAATAAAACTCTTCCTCTTATGGAGCTTATGTTCTAATTGGGAGTCATAAAATAGCATAAAATATATTTTCAGCAAATACTATAAATGAATTAGAAATAGAGAGCAATGAAAAGGTCAATTTTAGATCAGGTGGTCAGAAAACACTTCTCTGTTCAGGTGACATTTGAACAGAGACCTGAAGGAAGGGAAAGAACACATCGACAGCTAACAATGACAGTTATAATCAACATTCATTGAGTGGTTTCTGCATGCTATGGTCTGAACTAACATCTTTCATTAACAAAGTCACACTCCAAACAACCCTATGAGGTAGATATGGTAATTATTGTCATTATATTGATGAAGAAACTAAAGTACAGAGAAGAAGCTTAAATAAGATAAGTATACCAGACACTCAGTAAACCATACTTGTTAATATTCTGAGCAGTAATTTCAATTTTAGGTCTCTTGAGATTTTGTTATAGTAACAAATTGCCTGTGGCTAACGGACCTGTTCTCTGCTTTTTTCTTATATCAGCAGCATGTAAAATTGTAATAACATAAAGCAGATGTGAAAAAGAGGATGAGACCTGGCAATCGATTTCATCCCACCTAGGTGCTGGGGTATATCCTCTGAAAGCAAAATATTTAGCCAGTCAAACGATGTATCCAAAGACAAAGCAGTTTGAGTCTTTTGCAAAAGGACAGTGCTTAGCACTAAGACTGCCATTTTACTGTTTTAGCTGCCTAGAGGCTAGAAAACTGCCTCACCGAATTAAGAACACAATAAATAAGGAAGGCTGAATGCAGGCAGTCAGGACTTACCCTGTCTCTAGGATTGGTTCAGGAGCCAGGTCTGGGCCCAGCCGATAGGGAAACCAAGTACCCTTAAAACAGCAGAGCTGGGAAGAACAAACCTTTCTTTTGTTTTTAGACTCCTTTTACCTCTCATCTATTAAAGAATCTTATTTATATCAATAATCCTTTTTCTCTCTTGTAGATTTAACCTGACCTTCTTATCTCAATCTTTCCTCACCATTTCAAAGAACACAAGTCTTTTCCATCTTAGACAATGCCATCACTTGACCCTGCATCCCTCTCCAACTACTCTACTACATCTTTACACACTTTCATATACACATTTCTTAAAAGGGCTATTTATTCCTGCTGCCTCCATTTTTATCACACTTCTCACTTACAGCCCAGAATGCTCCGGTACACAGAGACAACTCTCAGGATTACCATGTCATAGAATCCACTGAAATCGTTATAGTAGTGTTCAACAGGGCTGGTGAGGTCTTTTTTTCTAGAAATTCTCTTTTAGCTCCTGTAAAACCAAACTTCTTTCTGGTCACTTTTTCTCTTGCTTTTCGGGCCATTCCTTAGATTTATAAATTTCTGAAATCTGGCACTCACTGTAATTAAATCTTGCTATAAAATTTCATCTCAGGATATCCAAGGTCAAGTTGCTATTGAAGTCCTTTGTATGTGTCCTTCCTAACACAGAAAAATATGAAAACTGTTACCTACCACATGTACTTCATTTTTAAGGTGAAAATGCTTTAAAAGTAAAGTACTATGGAAACAGATATAAGAAGACTGTTTCACTTATTCATGTTGTATATATTTTTTACACTAAAAGGTCTTCTTTAGAGCTCAGAAAAGTATCACAGATGAACAGCATCTGAAAGTTTGTTGTGTACAATGTTCTCTGGCAGGCTGTAGAGAATCCTTAAAAATAGTAACTTTAAGTGTAAAATACATAATTCTTCTCTCCTAAATGCTTACAGTTTAGTTGAGAAAATTACAAGCATATACACATATTTAGCACAAGTAAAGATAAACGCAATATTATGTATCAGTGTAGTTTGCAACATCACATTTTATGTGTGTACCATATGCGTATTTATCAGTATGCTTGTTAAGCATGCTTTATTAGATAAAGCATAGACTTCAGAATACAGATTTGAATCCTAGCTCATGCCTTGCTGACTGTATGACTTAGGACAAATCATTTAACTTCTCTGAGTGTCAGTTTTTTCATGTGTAAAACAATGACAATGATTTAAAAAATAGCTTTATCGAATTTATAATTGCTATGCAAAGGATTTCACATATTTAATGTGTACAATTTCATGAGTTTAGGCATACACATATACCTGTGATTCTATCACCATATTCAAGGTAATAGACATATCCAACCCCTCCCAAAGTTTTCTTGTGTCCCTTTTTCTTTACTTCTGTTTTTGTTTTGTGATAAAAACACTTAAAATAAGGTCTGCTCTCTTAAATTTGGAAGTGCACAATACTGTGTTGTTGACTGTAGGCACTGTGTTGTACAGCAGATCTCCAGAACTTATTCATCTTGTGTAACTGAAACTTCTTACCCAGTGAACAAAAATTCCCCTTTCCCCCCATCCCCCACCCCCTGGCAACCCCTACTGTATCCTCTGCTTGTATGAGTTTGACAGTTATAGATACCTGGCATAAATGGAACCATGCAGTATTTTTCTGTGTTTGACTTATTTCACTTAGCAAAATGTCCTCATGTTCATCTATGTTATTGTAACTGGCAAGATTTCCTTCTTAAATATGTTTGACATATAGAAGACTGAAAAATTGTAGCCGCTCTTTTTATTATATAATATAAAAATATGATACCTTACAACCCCGAACAGCACAGAAAGTATCAAATAGCATATAATTGCTTTATTTTAAAAATTTGCTTGCTTTTTCATTAGAGATCACTAGTTTATCTCCAAGGTGAGCTTTGCACTATATAACTTTATATAAACTATAAAAGTTTATTTTAATATGACTACATATATAACACTTTGTCTATTGTTTTCATTTTTATTATCGGGGATTTCTCTTTTTGAATCCTTTTATACTCCTACTTCAGTCTAGACTTGTCGCTCTTGCTCTTAACAAGTCTCATTCCACATTTTTTTTTCTTTTCCCTCACCCTGGGAATCTCCTTTGCCTCTCCTCTGGGATTGAGACTCTTATGTGTTCTTCATCCCACATTGTCTGCTTTTTTGACTTACCTCCTTGTTTTGGTAGAGCACATTCAGCAGTAAATTTCTAAAAGGAGTGCAATGGAGGAATACTTTTGTAAAACATACAGGTCTAAAAATTTTATAAAAAATTCTCACACTTGAATAATGCATTAAGAGAATATGTGGTATTGAATTCAAAGTAAGAAAACATTTTAACTCAACATTTCTAAGGCATTAGTTAATGTCTTTTGGTTTTCTTTGTTGCTCTTAAGATGTTTGATGTATTCTGATTTTTATTCCTATATGTATGATTACTTCTTTTCTCTAAAAGCTATCTGGATCTTCTTTTTATACCTGGAAACCTAAAATCATGTGATAATGTGTGTTACTGAAGGGCATTTTATTATGGGTATTATTTCTTTGATAATTTTTATCCCCTTCAATTTTTTTTCCTCTTTTTGTAGAAATCCCATCAGTAGGATATTCAACCTCCTGAAGTTATACTCTGCTGTTCCTAACTCTTCTCTCTTATTTTCTATTTCTTTTCTTCTTAATCTTATTTTTCTGGTTCACATTATCAAGTGTATCTTCCAAATATTTATTGATTTAAAAAAATCTGTAATCTTATGTTTAATTACCTTATTTTCTCATTCTTTTTACGTTTCTATTTTTTAAACTTCCTTTCTTATCTCATTTGCATAGTGTCTTCTTTTATCTCTGACAATATCAATTACAGGTTTTTTGCTTTTTGTTTTTCTTTTTGAAGTTGTTATTCTCTCTGTATGGCTATTTCCCTTGATTTCACTTTCTTTTTTAGTTTCTTTTGGTCTATCTTTTTCATATTAGAGCCTTCATCAAAGGTTTGGTGATCCTCAGCTCTCTTTATATTTAAGAGTGAAGTATTTAAAACACCCTTAGTGTTAACTGACATTGTCAACTAATTGTCTTCACTGTTCCTAGATTCAGTCTTTCACCATTCAACTACTGTAGGCCACCATTTTCTTGCAGACGTCAAATGAAACCATTGGAGATATTTTTTCCTTGGGTCAGTTTCATCTAAAGGGGTCCTTTAGATGCCTGGCTGCTAGCATCCTGGGAACTACTGGGGTAAATGATCTTCCCATTGAACCCGTATGCTGTCATTTAATTCCTATTTTTAGAATAAAACCTCATCAGCTATGGCTGATGTCATTCAGAGCAGAGACTAGAATCTATAGTTCACTTTCTTCAAAGAAGAAGCCTGCTGGTACAGGGTAGAGATAATAGTGTGCTGTTTTGGTTGAGAGACTAAGAATGTTCAAATGATGATCTGGTGGTTTGTTGTTGCTTAAACCACTGTATTGAAAAAACACTACCTGAAAACATACCATTTAGAGAAACATTAAATAAAAGAAAAGAAAAAAAAATACTTTAGGCAGTAGTTCCAAGCTAATGGGGCATAAAAGAATCTGGCTGAAGGCTTAAGAGTGAAGGCTGAACT
The DNA here is from genome assembly GCF_000696425.1 of Galeopterus variegatus. Lineage (NCBI taxonomy): Eukaryota > Metazoa > Chordata > Mammalia > Dermoptera > Cynocephalidae > Galeopterus > Galeopterus variegatus. The sequence goes on from NW_007726474.1 coordinate 328,355, forward strand.
GACAGCTTTGGTAATCATTAATGCTACATGGTTCTGGCATCAGGATGCAGTGATCTATAGGCCATTGATTAAAATTTTGCCCTTGGTTGCATTGAACTGAAAATAGAGATAATGCAATAGCAACTCAAGGATTTTATGAAATAAATAAATAGTCCTATGCCAATGGGGAAAAGAAACACAACCTCTGAGTAGTGAACAGAATGTGAAAACAAGCTCCCCAAATAAACGATTTCAATATATATTTTAAGAAAGCTTTTCTTTCACCAAACCAATTGTATAATCAATCACTAAGCTAAAACTATTTACAAGATCTCAAGTACATTTTTTTAAGGCTTGATTTCCTTTCTGTTGTGAGGAAAAGGAAAACTAGAGGGCCTCAGGAAATATGCACTGCTTCTCACCACTGGAGCTCAGAGAAGAGCCAAAGTCAGATCTGGGATCCCAAAAAAGAAAGATAATTTTATTATAATGGTCATTGATTTGAAGAGTAACTGTCCTCTCCTATTTCACTTGAAATAGTGTAGGAAACCTAATGTGTAATGATGTGTTATTAACATTTGTTCAGCTGGCTTGTCAACATAGTTTTATTTATTTATTTATTGCTCGTTTTTACTGAGGACATGAATTTAGGATTCATTTATTCACATTAATTTATAACTGTCTCTTAGTAGATCCTTAAAGCAGACCTAGTACAATTGTGACGGTTTTAGTACAGAGCAGGAGACTAAGGGAGTATAGTAACTTACTCAAAGTAAAACTAGAAATGTATCTGAGATACGTTGGACATAGTCATAAAGTATTTTATGTACCTTGATTTCAGAATAACTTTGGCCATTAATGTGATGGAATTATAGAGAAAATATAAAGTAGTTTTCCTCCTTATTTGTTCCCATAAAATTCCAGGTACACTGGCAGGGCAGCCAATTTCTTCTGTATGCACAAGAAATGGACAAACCTATTGAAAGGATATTAGGAAGATCGTAATTGAAAGAAAGAAGGTTTTCCTCATCAGAGGTGAAAACACTGGACCATAAATGACCCGGAAATAAAATGCTTATGGGTCCTAGGTAAAGTAATTACTCAGGTGATTAGAATTATGACTAGATTAGATTTGCACCTGATACAGTCTATGCCTGATCTAATAATTTGATTACAATTTTACCTGGGAATAAGTTACTGTAGGACAACATTCAGAAGTAATAAAGCTGATAAGATTCTTAGCAGAGAGAAACTCCAATGGTACATTAGCTATATAAGCAATATAGGAAAATCTGGGAAAGAAATATTGAGGGAGATAGATTTTAGCTACTTTAACATGATCACTTGTATTACCCCATCTTCCTAAAATAGTTCCTTTGTATTTGATTTCAAATGCAAATGCAATTAATGTTTATCTATTTCTGCTTCCTTTTGATTAGCTTGTTAAATAACACCTAGTTTTGATAATTCCTACCATGTTTATGTGACCAGCAATCAAAAGACAATGTGGGTATTTTTCCTCTTCAGCTGGTTTCAGTTCATTTGGTACTCCTGTCAGCTTTTTAATTTGACATCTCATAAAGAAATGAATGAAATTCTTTATTCAGTTTCATTTACATTACAATGGAACTTTCCTCATCTTCCATATTATTTATCCTATTAAATTAATGATGAGGAAAGGAATTTGTTTGGTAATTTAGTTTAGCTGCTGCATTATTATCTTTGGTTTTTATATGTGCTGAATGATATTTTATATCAAAGCTCTCTCTGTGATTGTTAGATGCAACAGCATTCTGCAGATATGCAGATTGTTTTCCCAATTGTGTGCCTCATTTTTCAAGATTTGCAATAGTGGTGTTGAGTATTGGGGGTGGTAGTGTCATGGTTTGATTTCCTAGGAAATGGACTCTGAGACAGGGATTTGCAGAAAGTTTATTGTACAGAATAGGGGCTCAAAAGAAGCATGAATTGAGCAAGAGGAGAGTGCAATCATAAGGGGAAAAGAAAACAAAAACAAAAACAAACACAAACAAACAAAAAAACAACCCTCAGCTGATAGCACAAAGAGGTCCTTTGCTGAAATTTCCTTTCAAAGTTATCTGAAATCAAGGAAAAGAAAGCAAACTTTTACATCTGTTGGGCTGGGCTGGATCACAGATCCCTCAACCCTGTCCTTTGCAGGTCGTGAGTTAGCTAGTTAGCAAAATATTCTGGGAACTGTAGGCAAGGTAGACATTCTTTATTCGGATGTGAGCTCTGCTGGCCAGCAGATCAGAGCCATTGTGTTTTATACTGAAGTACACAATAGTGGCAATGACCCAAGGAGCACATGTGTGCACATGCACAGCTGTACTACAGTTACATACATGTTTACAGCAAACATGCTGAGTCATGTTCAGCCAGATTTGAGGTGAGGGAGCCTGACTATACTGTCTCCATTTTCCTCACAATACCCTACAGCAACTAGTTATTAGATTCAAGCTGCCCCCAGGGAAGAGAATTTGACCCTGGATGAAGTGCTATCTTCAGCAGATTGTGATTACTTGAGAGGATCTCAGGTGAGAGCTGTCAATTGCCAACATTCCTAGTAGCTTTAAATGAATGTTTCAGACCTGGGGGTGGGACAAGGTGGTGCGTTTTCCCCAATCCATCCCTTGCACTGTGCAGCTCCATGTGTATCATATAAGTTTGGATTTTGGTGTGTCACTTTTCCTAGAGAAGCATACCAAAGGGAAGGTTGGTAGGATAAACTACAAAGCTTCTATCCGTACCCCACTGTAGCTTGTTCTGAGGCTGCAAATGATCATCTTTGTCTCTTTCCTATATCACCCATTATAGCTTCCCCTCACCTTTTCTGTAAGCTCTGCTTACTTGAGTGCCTTACGTAGTAGGAGGACCCAGAATTTTATATCTATAAGATCTGAACTGCTGATCACTATGATCTACTCAGGCCATGGCTGCAGCACTTGTCTATTTTTGTCAAAACTCACACTGGAATTACAACAGGGGATCACCTGGATGCTAAATATATTTTTCTTTGTCCTTATTTCTTTGCCCTGCCCCCTCCTAATAGTCAGGATCAATTACCCCTCCCAGAACGATGACTCCTTTCCTTGTCTGATGGTCTCTTGGCATGAGGATCTTGAGAAACACAAGCTGCAGCCATAGGTTAAAATATAATGGGAGACACAGTGTACTCTAGTGGAAGTGTTTACCATCTGGGAACCTGGATCTGTAAGCAACCCACAGAACTCAGAGTTCAGGGATGTTAAGCAAAGATAAGTGAATCACTGGAAGTGTTGGTGAGTGGAGCCATTCTTAGTGTTACCACTTTGCTCCTGGACTTGTGTAATCTACCTTAAAAGGACATGGCAGTATGTTGTGATTTAGATTTTACTGTGTTTTAGAACATGGTACTCTGTCCTTTCAGGATATGCTTCAGCTATACCTTCCATAGAATGATTCACTGTTCTTTCAGGCCAGCAGTTTCTGGTTTGTGCAGTATGTGATCGAGTCAGTGTATTCTATGGTCAGGTGGCTACCACCACTTCTTTGTCATAGAGTGCTCTTTATGCCACATTATATGGGATCCTGTGTCAGTGGATCAAAGACTCTGCAAACCCTTGGGTAATGATGCTGGCTGAGACAATATGAGCACATGAGGCAAAGCCTTATCTTGAATATATGTGTATAAATTCTAGTTAAGATGAATCACTGCCCCTTATAGGTTGAAAGGGCCGAATGTAATCAACCTGCCACCAAACTGCTGCTTGGATTATATTGTGTGACAACAGTTTTAAAAGGAAATATAAGAGCATTTAACTCATATGAGGACTATCAAAATGATGTAATTCATATTTTGTAACTCAAAAATGCATATGCAGTTTATTATTTTCAGGATAGTGTAAATGTTCTGTAAAGCTAACTCAACTGTTTTTATTTTACTTTTTGATATGCAAACATTCTACAAGTACTCTCCACTTTCAGGTTACTAATGAGTAAGGAATGACCGAAGAAAAGAAATATAGATTGTTCAGTCTTTCTCTTTTCTTTCATATCATCATTTTAAGCATAAGTGGTTGACTAATGCAAGTAAGTAACAAGAGTAAGAAAGGATATGATAGGGTTCCCTGGCCATTTGTGTTTCTTAAAATGTAACTGCCTTCTTTCTGAGTTCAAAGAAAGTTTGGTTTCAGTTGGAAACTGTGGTCTTTCAGGGCCTCTGTTTACCTAGTCATAAGTGTAACATGCTTGTACTGGCTCTGCGTCCACTGGATTCCTTTGCCTCCTGGGTCTATCAGAATTTTATGCTCATCAGGCATTGCAATATGATGTGCAAAAGGAATGGCAAGAACGGGAGAGCCCACAGACTGTGCATATTCAATCTCATCTGCTCACATGCATGTTTTTTGTTAATTTAGACTTCACTTACAAAACACAGAACTGAGGATAAATTTATTAAGATTTTCAAGATGGTAACAGCAGAGCGTTAAACCAAGCACAGGTCCCTTCTGAGTTTTTTCTTTACTGTCTCTGACAAGAATCCTTTCACATAGTATAATTTGTCACTTTCTTCAAGCTTCTAAGAGCCATACTAGTAACATGTTATCATTGTTCCTGGATCCTTGGTAAGATATGAAATTCCGTATTACAGTAGGGTGGCCCAATATTGGTGAACTATTTTTATCCAAACTTATGTTTTATTCCTCTTTGATTCAGTACTCTCAGGGCTTAGTCCTATGGATCCTCTATTGTATACTATTAATATAAGTTGTTTAACTTGTGCAGCTCCTTTTAAGTTAGTCTTTTTCTGTTCTAATAGAACCAGCACTGTCCTGGCAAGAAGAGCAAGTGGCAATATATTCTGATGGAGTATGGATTTTTTGCAAGGATAAGCTATGTTGGTAATCTTTAAGCATGGGGAATCTGAGCCTTTAACAGAGGGGAGTGAGCTATTTCTGAAGGTTAAGGCATTAAAAGGAATCTAATCTAGTAATTTAAGATTTCAAATACATCAACACAAATGCCCCTATGCCAAGTGCCAGGGTCTTACTCCTTCCTAATAAAGGCCCTCACTTTGTCATAGACGACCTTCCAGGATTGAGAATCCAAGCTGCTCTCAGGCTCTTCTAGTTATAAAGGTTAAAATATAAACTTCATTCTCAAATTCTTCAGCCCTCCAGTATGGGAGGTGAGAATCTCTCTATGTGCTGCCAAGGTTTTCACACATAATGTTTAATTGGTGATTAATCAACCTCAGTCTTGCATTCTTTTTCTATAGCACATTGAATAACTCATCCTGTTCTACAATCCTTGAAATTATTTTCTCAGCCTAAAACATTGCACTTGCCAGTGAATTTCCTACCACCTTTGAAGTTTTAACAATCAAATCACTACAGCATGCCAGGTGCTATCGGCAATGCACATATCATCACTTATGGGTTCCTCATAGATAGCCAGTCAGAGGGTCATCCAGCTCCAGCATCTCCTTTCAGAGTCTGTTTCATCAAGCCCTTTCTGGCACCAAATCGATAGGTCCGGTTCCCAGGGAAGTAGACTCTGATGTGGAGATTTGCATACAGGAAATGTATTAGTGACTGCTCTTGAGATCAACATCCAGGGATATTAAAAGAAACAGAAAAGAAGCAAAGGGAAGATGTTCAACTCTGATGTAATTGCCTCAGCTGATACCGTGCCAAAGTCTAGAGCTCAAGAGCCTTTAGCAGTTGTTCTGATATAAGGCAAGGGGGGCCGGTCCTTTAAGTTTCTTCACTGACCATTCACTAGGTATGGCGTCACCTTGGGGAGTGGTCGTGACCTTAGGCAAGGCAGATCTCTTCAATATAGGGACATTCCCAGCTGAGAAGCCCAACCTCACTGCAGCTGGGGAATTAGTGCTACAGTTTAGGGAGTTTAGGGGCAGGTTCAATACCCAGTGTAGTATCCACTACCCATAGGTCCCAAACTATTTTAGGGAATGTCATCAAGGAATGATGCTAAGCAATTCTAGTGTACTTTAGTTCATTTGTCTGGTCATTTATAAAAATGGAATGTATGAAGTGAAATGAAAATCTGACATTATTTTCCAGAAACCATAATTAAAAGAGACCAAATTACTTAGATTTTTCACACTATCAGTACTTTTCATAGAGTAAAGCAGTGACATTATCCATATGACCAATAGTGTTGATGAAAAGCCTGTGAAGGTTCAGAGCCATAGTCTTTTCACTAGCTGAAGTAACAGTATTTGTCTTGTTTTTCATTTGTCTTAATTACCTCACTGTATCAACTAGTAAATCAGAGTCTCTGGCTTGGCAGGCAAGCCAGCTTGGTCCCAAATAATTGATTTAGTTTGGCACTGAGAGCTAGAGTTTGAATTTATTATCTTATTTTTATTTTCTTACTCTCTCTTCTTTTAATACAAAGTATAGTTTTAAACTACATTCAGTCAATCTTTTTATTTTTAATTTGAATGAAGTAAAATTCACACTTTCTGGTATACAGTTCTATGGGTTTTCACAAATGAATAGTCATATAATCATCACCACCGACAGGAAAGGGAGCAGTTTCATCACCTCCAAAAAATTCTCTCATGTTACCTCTTTGTAGTCAAAGCCCCCACTACCTTTCAAATACTAGCTTGGTTTATACTAGTCTGTTCTTCAACCCTATAGTGTTGTTTTTATCCCCAAATGTCATATGTATGAGCACATACAGTATGTAGAATTCTGAGTCTAGATTCCATTATGTAGCATAAAATGTTTGAAATTAATTCATTTATGCATAAGTAATTTGTTCCTTGTTATTGCTGAGTAATAGTCTATTGTATGAACATACCACTGCTGGGAACCAGCTCTGCAGGATTCGTTGGACCTGAATAGGTGGTGTGGATTCTGTGAAAAAAGAAAGACACGGACCACAGATGTCTAGTGCAAGTGTGGACACCAACAACAAGAATCTTGCTTTATTTATATTTTTTACTTAACTTTCTATGTAATGATTTATTTTTTAATTAAAAACATTTTTTATATCATATCCATAGAAAAGAAAGATTGAAATGTTCTAAACCATCCATGCTTTCACAAGAACAAAAATGTTCCAAACCTCTCATGCTTTGACAAAAACATCTATTCATACATCAAAAGTTTACCTCAAAGTTCATGACCGACTGCCAGGAAACTATACAATAGCAGCATGTTTAATTTCAAAGCATCAGACTTTTGGTCTGAATCACAATTCTTAACCTTTTAAACTTACACATAAACTTATATTCTAAATTCCTATTAAATCTTACTTATACTTATATTTAACAATTTAATGTTTTATGTTTTATATTAATTATTCGAATTCTTAACCAAAATCACAATATCTATAACATGATTTTTAAAATGAAACTTAATTATAAAACTAATCTAAACAAAATCTATTAATATCAAAACCTTTTTATATATCTCTACTATTTTTCCTATCCATCTCTATAGCAAAATTTTCTGTTTCTTTGATAATTGACTCTGGTAACAGTACAAGGAACAAGGTGAAAAATTAAATGATCCTGCTCAAGCTAACAAAAACACACTATATCATTCTTATTATTACTAAGGAAACAACATGTTCTTGCTAAATTAAGTGAAACTGTGGGAGTGGGGATAAACAAAGAAATCTGTAACTGGTTATGATCAAATAGTTGTAAACACCACTGCACTTGGACCCACCATCTCCCTGGGGGATGTGGATAGAAATCCAACATAACAACTTTATTCTACATGTACAAGAGCATGACCACAGCCACAATGGGATAATGCACACATCACTAACAAGAAAGATTAATAACAAAATTAATTTGAGCCAACCCATACCGGGAACATGCATCAAAAACACCCTTAATACTGACAATGCCCTTTAAATAAACCAATTAATTTTGATGTATTTTTAACATGTCCCTTGAGAAACCCTGGGGCCCTTGAAATCTTCCAAAGGACATGCTAGTATGGCTTTGAGAAACTCCGGGGCCCTTGGAATCCCCCAAAGCCACACTAAGCCAAAAGTTAGGCCTTTAATTCTGAAAAGCCTTGTCAAGTAAAGATCAAACAAACAGGAAATCTCCACGGAGCCATGCCACACATACGAGACCCTCTTGCAGCCTACTGAACAAGGGGTGTCATTCCTCAGGCTCACATGCCATTCCCTATAGCAGGATGGCTCACGGCATACCACTGTTTGTTTCTCCATTCCTTAGGTGAGGAACATTAGCTTTGTTTTCAGTTTTTGGTAATTCTGAATAAAGCTCTTGAATGGGATACAGAATGGATTGTGTATGAACAAAGATTTGCATTTTATATGGTTAAATGCTTAGGAATAATGAGTATTTTAAAATTTATATTAAATTGCCAGACTATTTTCAAAATTAACTCCCCATTAACAATATATGAAAGTTATGTTTGTCACACATCCTCTTTAGCTCTTGGTATTGTCAACTTTGTTGTTGTTTTAACAAACAGTAAACCTTTTAAGATTAAGGCAAGACTCTGTACAAATACATGGAAATTAAGCAACAGGCTCCTGAATGACCTATGGGCCCAAGAAGAAATTAAACAGGAAATCAAAAAATTACTAGAAAACAATGAAAATAAAGATACATCATATCAAAATCTGTGAGGTACTGCAAAAGCAGTACTAAAAGGAAAGTTGATAGCAATAAATTCATACATTAAAAAAATAGAAAGATTTCAGGTAAACAACCTAATTCTATACTTAAAAGAACTATAAAAACAAAAGCAATCTAATCTCAAAGTTAGTAGATGGAAAGAAATAATTAAGATTAGAGCAGAACTAAATAATATAGAGACCCAAAATCAATGCAAAAGATCAAAGATGCAAAAAGCTGGATTGTGGGGAAGATAAACAATATAGACAAACCATTAGCTAGTGTAACAAAAAAAAAAAAAAAAAAAGGAGAGGAGACCCAAATAACAAATATCAGAAATGAAAAAGGAGGCATTACAACTGATCTTACAGAAATATAAAAAATAATTAGAGGCTATTATAAACAACTATAGGCCAAAATATTCAAAAACCTGAAAGAAATGGATAAATTTATTGACACATGCAAACTACCCAGACTGAACCAAGAAGAAAGAAAGCCTGGATAGACCAACAAGATTGAAGCAGTAATCAGCCATCTCCCAAAAAAGAAAAGCCCAGGACCAGATGGCTTTACTGCGGAATTCTACCAAACCTTTAAGGAGGAATTAATACCAATTCTCTTCAAACTATTCCAAAAAATTGAAACAGAGGCCATTCTCCCAAACTCATTCTATGAGGCCAGCATCACCTTGATACCAAAAAAACAAAAAGATACAACAAAAAAAGAAAACTATAGGCCAATATCTCTGGTGAACATAGATGCAAAAATAATCAATAAAATACTAGCAATTAGAATGCAGCAACAAATCAAAAAAAATTACACACTATGATCAAGTGGGATGCATCCCAGAAATGCAAGGATGGTTCAACACATGTAAGTCAATAAATGTGATACAATACACCACATCAACAAAATCAAGGACAAAAACCTTGTGATCATCTCAATAGATGCAGAAAAAGCATTTGACAAAACTCAACTTCCCTTCATGATAAAGACTCTCAGCAAATTAAGTATAGAAGTAAAATATCTCAATACCATAAAAGCCATCTATGACAAGCCCACCACCAATATCATCCTGAATGAGGAAAAGCTGAAGGCTTTCCATTAAGAACAGGAATAAGACAAGGATGCTCACTCTCACCACTCCTGTTTAACATAATAGCAGAGGCACTAGCCAGAGCAATCAGGCAAGAGAAAAAAAAACAAAAACAAAGGGCATTCAGATTGGGAAAGACAAAGTCAAACTGTCCCTATTTGCAGATGACGTTATTCTATATAGAGAAAAACCTAAAGACTCTATGAAAGAAACTCATAGAGCTGGTTAATAATTTCAGTAATGTTGAGGGATAAAAAAAAATGCCCCCCAATCAGTTGCATTTATATTCTCTAATAATGAACTAACAGAAAGAGAAATCAAGAAAGTAAACACATTTTCAATAGTCACCAAAAAAAAAAAAACCAAAACAAACAAACAAACAAAAACTAAGAATCAATTTAATCAAGGAGATGGAAGATTTCTACGATGAGAACTACAAACCAGTACTGAATGAAATTAAAGAAGACACAAGAAGATGGAAAAACATTCCATGCTGTTGGGTTGGAAGAATTAACATTGTGAAAATGTCCATACTACCCAAAGTGATCTACAGATTCAATGCAATTGCCATCAAGATACTAATGAAATTCTTCACAGAGAAAACTATAGTACCCCAAATAGCATGGTACTGGCATAAAAATAGACACTCAGACCAATGGAACATAATAGCGAACCCAGAAATCAACCCACAGACTTACAGCCAATTGGTATTTGACAAAGCCAACCAAAGCATACACTGGGGAAAAGACTGCCTCTTCAATAAGTGGTGCTGGGTAAAGTGGATATCCATATGCAGATAATGAAATTAGACCTGTACCTCTCACCCTATACCAAAATCAACTCAAAATAGATGAAAGACTTACATATAAGACCTAAAATTGTAAAACTACTCAGGGAAAATATAGGGGTAACACTTCAGAAACTATAGTTTCTGGGCACGTATTTTATGAACAAGAGCCCCAAAACACAAGCAACAAAAGAAAAAATAAATAAATGGGATTATATCAAACTAAAAAGCTTCTGCATAGTAAAAGAAACAATCAACAGAGGGAAATGACAACCTACAGAGTGTGAGAAAATATTTGCAAACTATACATTCAACAAAGTTTTAATATCCAGAATATGTGAGGAATTCAAACAACTTATGTGTAAGAAAAATAATAACCCAATTAAAAAATGGGCAAAGGAGCTGAATAGACATTTTTCTAAGGAAGATTTACAAAGGCCAACAGGCACTTACAAAAATGCTCAACATCACTAATCATCAATGAAATCACAAATGCAAATTAAAACCACTTTGAGATATCACCTCACCCCAGTTAGACTGGCTATAATTAAAAAGATAGAGAATAACAAATTCTGGTGAGGATGTGGAGAGAAGGGAATACTTCTACCCTGAAGGTGGGACTGTAAACTAGTACAGCCACTATGGAAAACAGTATGGAGGTTTCTCAGACAACTACAAATAAATCTTCCATATGATCCAGCAATCCGTCTTCTGGGTATATACCCAGAGGAATGGAAATCATCATGTCAAAGGGATACCTGCAGTCCCATGTTCATTGCAGCTTAATTTACAATAGTCAAGATATGGAACCCACCTAAATGTCCATTGACAGATGACTGGATAAGGGAAATGTGGTATATATAAACCATGGAATACTACTGTGCCATAAAAAATAATGAAATTCTGCCATTTGCAGAAACATGGATGAGCTTGGAGAATATTATGTTGAGTGAAATAAGCCAGGCACAGAGGGAAAAATACTGTATGTCCTCACTCATAAGTGGAAGCTAAGAGAGAAAGAAGGAAGGAAAGAAAGACCACAGTGGTGCATTGGAATTGCAGAAGAAGAGAGCATACCTGGGGTTGCATAGTGGGGTGGAAGAAGGGACAGAGGGAGGGAGGTTGGGGATTAATTGGGTGGGAAACATGGATAATAATTGTAATTTGTGGTAACGGGCATGCTGTTAGTTTGATTTGGCCATCACATCCTGGGCAGAAGTGGTGATAGGCAGCTTTGTACCCGATGAATATGAATAATCAATAAAAAACAAGCAAAGAAACAAAACTGAAAAAAAAAAAAGACAAATTGTGTTTCACCTTATTAAGATTTTAGTGTCAGATTTCAAAATTTTTGCTATGTTGTTTGGTTCTTTCCTAGTATACTAGGAAAAGTATATTGTTTTGTGGCTTAGGTGGTAGTTTATATTGTAGTTCAGTTTGCAAAGCCTTTGTTATATTTCTTGGATGCATTACTTGTGTGTATACAGTTTAGTGATAAGTTTGAAACTTGTATAGGTTCAAACACAGAATCAAGGGATCTCCATCTCTGTGTTTGTCTTCTACAGGATTTCCTTCACACTTGTGGGTTTGAGGTGGTCCTTTTCCCCAGTTTTTCTGGAAAGTCAGATGTTCTTTTAGTATTTTAGCCTCACACACTATTACACAATTCCACCCTCTGAACCCATCCTTGGTTTAGTGTTTAAAGAAAAGAGAGAGAGAGAGAGAGAGAGAGAGAGAGAGAACAGGGATTCCTTTCATAGTTTTTGCACCACTGTGGTCCCCTTTTCTACTTCCTCTATGCAGCGAAATTATTTTTTCTTGAGTTTTAAGGGCCAAAGCCATCACCATTGCAACCATGCAGATCCCTGGGGAAGAATCAGTAGAGGAAAGAGAGACCAAGAGAGAAGCATGGATTTCCTCCATACTTATCAGTTCACAAAGTATCCTTCTCCCAGTTCTTCAGCCAGGATGGATTTTCCTCGAATGTTTTGATGTTCATGTCTGTGGTTAATTCTCTCTTTTTTTTTTTTTAAGATGACCGGTAAGGGGATCTTAACCCTTGACTTGGTGTTGTCAGCACCACGCTCAGCCAGTGAGCGAACCGGCCATCTGTATATGGGATCCGAACCCAGGGCCTTGGTGTTATCAGCACCACACTCTCCCGAGTGAGCCACGGGCCGGCCCCTGTGGTTAATTCTCTCTTTTTTTTTTTTAAGATGACCGGTAAGGGGATCTTAACCCTTGACTTGGTGTTGTCAGCACCACGCTCAGCCAGTGAGCGAACCGGCCATCTGTATATGGGATCCGAACCCAGGGCCTTGGTGTTATCAGCACCACACTCTCCCGAGTGAGCCACGGGCCGGCCCCTGTGGTTAATTCTCAATTTGACCTGCCCCCAAGTCAAAGAGGGAACAAAAAACTAGGACTAATTTAGATTTAATTTCTCATCATAGTCAGTCTGCTACAATTTGGTTTCAAAGTCACTGTGTTTTATTCCGAATGGTCCACAGTTGGCTTCCTCTGTCTTGGCTACTGTTGGAAGTTCTGGATCCTCTGTCCAACCAAGTTCATTGTAGGCAGCATCTCTCTGCTAAAGCCCATGCAACTTCTTACCATGGCACAACATAGCATCTAGAAGCATGGAGGAGTACAGATAGTGGCACAGGAAACAATCTGAGCATCTGAGCTATTGGTGTGGAAAACAACTCTTTCTTTGTCTCATTTGCTCCATGTAGGCTCTGGGATTCAGTTTCTGTGTTCTCATATGGCCATTTTTAAGACACGTTTGAATGATTAATTTTTTCTTTTTCTGGTTGTTTTGTAGAACCTTTTCCCTTTTTCCAGTTTTACTATATTCCTTTGTGGTTGGGTGGTTTTCTCTAGCTTTACATTTTGATTTTTTGCTATTTATTTTTAGTATGTCTCTTGTAAGTTCTTGTGTTATGATTACCATGAGGCTAACTAAAAACATGTTATAGTTATAACAAATTATTTTAGACTAATAACAACTTTACCTTCTATTCTTTGACATTATCCCCCACCCCAACTTTTTGATATTTTGGTGTTCCAAATCACATCTTTTATTGCCTGTCTCTTATATGGTTGCCTTATACGTTATAGTCTTGTTAGGTTTATCCTTTAGTCTTTATACTAAGGATATAAATCGTTTATTCACCATTCTTACAACATTGGAGTATTCTGAGGTTGTCTGTGTATTTACTTTACTAATGAGTTATGCACCTTCAGATGTTTTCTTGCTTCCCTTTAGCATCATTTTCTTTCAGATTGAAGAGCTCCCTTTAGCATTTCCTGTAGGGCAGGTCTAGGGTTGATGAACTCCCTTAGCTTTTGTTTATCTAGGAAAGACTTTATTTCTCCTTCTTGTTTCATGGTTAGTTTTGCTGGACCCAGAATTCTTCAATGACAGTCTTTTTCCTTCAGCACTTTGAATATATGATCCCATTCTCTTCTGGTCTGTAGGGTTTCTACTGAGAAATCCACTGAGAGATGGGGCTCCATTGAATATTCCATGTTTCTTTTCTCTTGCTGTTTTCATTATTCTCCCTTTCTCTTTGGTTTTTAATAATTTGATTGTGATGTGTTTTAGGGTGTTCCTCTCTGGATTGAATTTGATTGATGACTTCTGAGCTTCCTGTATCTGGATGCTGTCATTTTTTCCCATACATTGGAAATTTTCAGTCATTATTTCCTTGAAGATGTCGTCTAGGTCTCTTCCTTTTTCTTCTCCTTTGGGCATGCTAATTATGTAGAGGTTATTTCTCTTGAGGGAGTCCCATATTTGTTGTATTTCTGTTTCAATTTTTATTAGTTTTATTTTTCTTTTTGCTATTGGATAATTTCATGTGTTTTCTCTTTGACCTCACTGATTCTTCTGCTTGATTAAGTGTGCTATTGGAGCTCTCTATTGAGTTTTTCAATTCAGGTAATATGCTCTTTATTTCGAGAATATCTACTTTTTAAAATAGATTCTATTCCTTTGTCAAGGTTCTCATTCCGCTCTTGAATTTTTTTCCAGATATCATTTAATTTTTTATGTGTATTTTTTAAATTATTTTTTTATTATTTTTTTTTCCTTTTTGTCTTTTTTCGGGTCCGGCAATGGACCGCAACCCTCAGTGTCGCGCCCGTACCGGACCAGGACCGGCAACGGGATCGCAACCCTTGGTGTTGCCCCCACACCTTGCTCAGCCAGTGAGCGGCCGGTCTGTATGTGGGATCCTAACCCTCGGCGGGAGCGCTGCCGCGCTTCCCAAGCGGCGCACTGTAGCAGTGCACCACCAGGCCGGCCCTTATGTGGATTTTCTTGAGACTCCCTGGACATCATTAAGAGAGTTATTCTGAATTCTCTGCCAGAATTCAGACCTTCTGTTCCTTTGAGTCTATTATTCATGCTTTGTTTCCTTTGGTGGTGACATATTTCTCTGTTCTTTCTCAATCTTTGTATCTCTACATTGATGCCTGTGCATTTGAGGATACTGCTACCTCTTCTTTCTAGGTTTTATAGGTGGTTATCAGAGCTTTGTCTCTTGTCTCTGTGTGTTTTTATTTCCCCCAATGGAATGGATTAATAGCTAGCACCCCAGACCTTGAGCTCTGTGTAATTGCTGCTTTGCTGCTGATTCTCTGGGGAAGGATTGTTATGTGGATAGTTAATCACTTTTGAGTATGGGCTGTGTGGAAATTCCAGCCAGGAACTGAATCTTTCTTGCAGATTGTACCCCCTGCAGTTCTATTTTCCTGACCGATTTCCAATGAGACCAGCTGCTCTTATTGTGCCCACCATTCCCCCAGTGGGCCAGACTTTCCCCGGCATTCCAGCTGCTTCCTGTAGGGCAGGCCATGTATGAATCCCTTGCAATAACCCATCTGCCTCTGGGTGGTGCCTGTCTCCAGCCAGCTGTGGTCAATTGCTCCCATGTGGGCCCAGGGGAATCCTACCAGTGCTCTTTGTGGTCTGTGGACTGGTATGGTATGCTCCAGAGCCCTCCTCTCCCTGGCAGATTCCAAGCAGGTTTATACAAAGGGTGCCACTGTGCCTTTTTCTAGCTTCAATCTGTGTGCAGCAGCCACTCCCCACCCCCTAACAGGGTGGCTCAGAGGCAACCATGGTGGCTAAGGAGGAGCCAGGGCTCAGATCAATAGGTGTAGTCCCTATACCCTCTCACTGTGATCTCTCACACCTTCATGAACTCCACAGGTCTCTCTTCCTCTTCTCCCAGCTCCAGTGGTCCCAAGTTTGTAGTCTTTGCTTTTTAATCATTGTAAGTTGGTTACTTGTAGGGAGGAGCAATATTGGGAATCGTCTATTCCACCATCTTGATGATGTCACTCTCCTTTAATTTCAAAAGTAGTTGAGCAATGAATTAGTTTTCTTTCATTTGATATTTGTCATAATTATATATATTTTAAAGTTGGATAAAAAATAACTAAAATTAGTGACCAATATAATTTTATTGTTATTTAGAAAACATATCCTATAGTTTACACCTAAATAAAGAACATGGAATTAAATTAATTTGCAAATGTTACCATTTACTGGGAATGTGTCATGGGGTACAGGTGAATGCAGGATAAATGAACTTAGGTTAAGCATTTAATTTTCTGCCAGACTCTTCTAAGAAGTTCTCCTAAGTGTCTTCCATCACATTATTTCCTTTTTTCATATGAGGTCTTATGCTTTATTCTAAATGAAACTACTTCCTTCCCCTTTTAACCTGAAGTCCTTAATTTAAAAATGAATACATACCAACTTTTGAGAATATGGTTTTAAAGTCTTTGTTCAAGCATGTTTAGAAAGAAAAGCTTGGATTCCAGTCAAGATGGCAGAATAGATGGTTCCTAGCATCACTCTCTCCCACAAATAAACCAATTTACAACTATTAAAAAGCAACAACGGGAGGCCGGAGAACCACACTGGAAGAAGCAGGAGCCACACACTACGGGATCCCCCAGCCCAGGCCAGTCCCCACCTCCCAGAGAGGCCCAAGAGCTGCCGGGCCCACATAGCCCTCGCCAGCCACGCTGGAACAGGCAGGTGCCATGTGCCAAGAGACCCGCAGCCCAGAGCAGTCCCCACCACCCAGAGAGGCCCAAGAGCTACTGGACCCACATGCCCAAGCCAGCCACACAAGAATGGGCAGGTGTCACACACCATGGACCCCCAGTCTGGACCAGGGCCTGCCACCTAGAGAGGCCCAGGAGCCACCAGGCCCACAAGCCCTGAGCCAGCCATGCTAGAACAGGCAGGTGCTGTGTTGTGGGACCCCAGGCAAGTCCCTGCTACCCAGAATTGGCAGTTCTTGCAGGATCCAGGCCAGACAACAGGGTGGAACGAGTAGACCATGATACCCCCGTCACAATGACTAAACACCAAAGGAAAGATACCAGAAATATGAAAAACCAAGAAAGTACTACACCACCAAAGGAAAATAATAACTCTCAAGCTCTAGATCCTATAGAACAGGAAGTCCTTGAAATGACTGACAAAGAATTTTGAGCAACAATTCTAAAGAACCTAAATGAGATACAAACAAACAAACAAACAAACAAAACAACAAAAAAAACAAACCTCAGTTAGACAACACAATGAAATGAGAAAAAGTATACAGGTCCTGAAACAAGAAATGTACAAAGAAATCAATGCCCTGAAAAAGAATGTTGTAGAGCTTGTGGGGCTGAATGATTCATTCAATGAAATAAAAAACACAACAGAGAGTTAACCAGCAGGCTAGAACAAGCAGAAGAGAGAATTTCTGATCTTGAGATGGATTGTTTGAAATAACACAAGTGGACCAAAAAAAAAAAAAAAAAAAAAAAAAAAAGAATTAAAAAAATTGAAGAAAATCTAAGAGAAATAACAGACAACCTTAAGTGCTCAAATATCCAAATCATGGGTATTCCAAAAAGGGGAGAAAAAGGAAATGGCATCAAAAACATATTCAATGTAATAGTAGCAGAAAACTTCCCAGGTATAGGGAAAGACACAGATCTTCAGATTCAGGAGGCCCAAAGATCCCCAAACATATTCAACCCAAAAAGGTCCTCTCCAAGACATGTTATAGTCAAAATGGCCAAACTCAAAGACAAGGAGAGAATCTTAAAAGCTGCAAGATAGAAACATCAAGTCACCTATAAGGGAGCCCCAATCAGACTAACATCAGACTTTCCATCAGAAACTCTAAAAGCCAGAAAAGAATGAGATGATGTATTCAAAATACTAAAGGACAAAAACCAGCCAAGGATACTTTATCCAGCAAGGCTATCCTTCCAAAATGAAGGACAAATAGTATATTTCTTAGACAAACAAAAACTGTGAGAGTTCGCTACTACATGACCAGCCTAACAAGAAATTCTCAAAAGAGTACCAGGTTTGATACCTGAAAAACAACCATCACTTCCATGAATACATAAGAAAGAACACCTACCAGTAAAACAAAAATGCTAACAATAAAGAGAAAAAATAGTTTATCTACCACCCCAAGAAAGCAACAAACACAGAAGACAAATATAAATGAGAAAGAAAGGAAGAAAAGATACTTAAGACACCTAAACAAAAATCAATAATATGCCAGGAGTAAATCAACACCTTTTAATAATAACTCTAAATTTAAAAGGATTAAATTCCTCACTCAAAAGTCAATAACCAAATGACTGGATTAAAAAGGAGGACCCAACAGTATGCTGCCTTCAGGAGACTGACTTCATCCTGTAAAGACTCACATAGACTAAGAGTCAAAGGATGGAAGAAGATATACCATGCAAATAGAAAAGAAAAATGAGCTAGAGTAGCTATTTTTAATTAGATGAAATAGACTTTAATCCAAAAGCCATAAAAAGAGACAAAGAAGGCCACTATATAATGATAAAAGGATCTATCAATCAAGAAGACATAACAATCATAATGCACCCCAAATCAGAGCAGCCAGATTTATAAAGCAAACACTGTTAGAGCTAAAGAATGAGATAGACTCTAATACCATAACAGCAGGGGACCTAAACACCCCACTCTCAACACTGGACAGATCATCTAGGCAAAAAAATCAAGAAAAATGCAAGAACTAAAAAACCTTTTAGATGAATTGGAATTGGCAGATATCTATAGAACATTCCAACAATCTCAGAATATTCATTCTTTTCATCAGCAGACGGAACATTCTCCAGGATGGATGACATGTCAGGTCACAAATCAAGTCTCAACAAATTCAAAAAAATTGCAATTATTGCCTGTATTTTCTAAGATCATAATGGATTAGAATTAGAAATCAGTAACAAACAAAACTTTGGAAACTATACAAACATATGGAAATTAAACAACATTCTACTTAATGACATATGGGTCCAAGAAGAAATTTAAAAAGAAATAAAAAAATTTCTTGAAAATAATGACATACCATACTAAATCCTGTGGGTTACTGCAAACGCAGTACTAAGGGGGGAAATTTATTGCATTAAATGCTTACTTCAGAAGAATGGAAAGATGGCAAGTAAACAACTTAACACTTCACCTTAAATAACTAGAAAACAAGAATAATCCAAACCCAAAGTTAGTAGATGGAAAGAAATAATTAAGATCAGAGCAGAACTAAATGAAATAGAAACCTGAAAAAACGATACAAAAGATCAATGAAACAAAAAGTTGGTATTTTGACAAGATAAGTAAAATTAACAAACCTTTAGTGAGGCTAACTAAGAAAAGAAAAGAGAAGACCCAAATAACAAAAATTAGAAGTGAAAAAGGTGATATTATAACTGACACCTCAGAAATACAAGAAATCATTACAGTCTACTATAAACAAGTATATGACAACAAATTTGAAAATCTGGAGGAAATGGATAAATTTCTGGACACATACAAACTACCAAAACTGATCCAAGAAGATATAGTACATTATAACAGACCAATACAATAAAAGAGATTGAAGCTGTCATCAGAAGTCCCCCAATAAAGAAGGGACCAGGACAAGATGGGTTCTCTGCAGAATTCTACCAAACCTTCAAAGAGGAATTGATACCAATTCTCTACAAACTATTCCAAAGCTTGAAACAGAGTCCATTCTCCAAAACTCATTCTATGAGGCAAACATGACCCTGTTACCAAAACCAGGCTAAGATACAACAAAAGAAGAAAACTACAGGCCAATATCCTTGATGAATATACATGCAAAAATCCTCAATAAAATACTAGCAAACAGAATACAGAAACACATACACAAAAGTATACACCACGATCAAGTGGGATTCATCCCAGGGATGCAAGGTTGGTTCAAAATATGCAAATCAATAAATGTGATACACTGCAACAATAAAATCAAAGACAGAAACCATATGATCATCTCTGTATATGCTGAAAAAGCATTTTACAAAATTCAACATTTGTTAATGATTAAGACTTTCTACAAGTTAGGTATAGATGGAAAGTATCTCAACACAATTAAAGCCATAGATGATAAGCCCACAGCCAATATCAGTCTGACTGGGGAAAAGCTGAAAGTTTTCCCTTAAGAACAGGAACTAGACAAGGATGCCCACTCTCACCACTCCTATTCAACATAGTGTTAGAAGTACTAGCCAGGACAATCAGAGAAGAGAAGGAAATAAAGGGCATCCAGATTGGAAAAGATGAAGTCAAACTGCCCCTGTTTACAGATCCCATGATCCTAAAGCCTCTACAAAAAACCTCTTAGAGTTGATAAATGATTTCAGCAAAGTTGCAGGATACAAAATCAACACACAAAAATCAGTAGCATTTCTATGCTCCAACAATGAACATGCAGGAAAAGAAGTCAAGAAAGCTAGCCCATTTACAATAGCCACTAAAAAATTTAAAAACTTAGGAATAAAGTTAACTAAGGATGCGAAAAATCTCTATGAAGAGAACTACAAACCACTGTTGAAAGAAATTAAAGAGGACACAAGAAGAGGGAAAGATATTCCATGCTCTTGGATTGGAAGAATTAACATCGTGAAAATGTCCACATTACTCAAAGTGGTCTACAGATTCAATGCAATCCCCATCCAAATTCTGATGAGATTTTTCTCAGAAATGGAAAAACCTATCTTGCCACTTATATGGAATAACAAATGACCACGAAAGGCCACAGCAATCCTAAAAAAAAAAGATAAAGCTGGAGGCATAACACTACCTGACTTTAAACTATATGACAAAGCTATAATAACCAAAATAGCATGGTACTGGCATAAAAACAGACACATAGGTCAATGGAATAAAATAGAGAATCCAGAGATCAACCCATACAACTACAGCCATCTAATCTTTGACAAAGACACCAAGTCTACACTGGGGAAGAGACTGTCTCTTCAGCAAATGGGGCTAGGAAAACTGGATATTCACATGAAGAATGAAACAAGATCTGGACCTCTCACCATATACCAAAATCAACTCAAAACGGATTAAAGAATTAAATATATATCTTGAAACAATAAAACTCCTTAAAGAAAACATAGGGGAAACACTCCAGGAAATAGGATTGGGTACAGACTTCATGAATATGACCTCAAAAGTACAGGCACCCAAAGGAAAAATAAACAAATATGACTATATCAAACTAAAATTTTTCTTTTTTTTTTTTTGTCTTTTTTCATGTCCGGCAACGGATCGCAACCCTCAGTGTCGCGCCCTTACCGGACCGGGACCGGCAACGGGATCGCAACCCTCGGCATCGTCCCCACACCTCACTCAGCCAGTGAGCGGGAACTGGTCTGTATGTGGGATCCGAACCCTCGGCGGGAGCGCTGCCACGCTCCCAAGCGGCGCACTGTAGCAGTGTGCCACCGGGCCGGCCCCAGAACTAAAAATTTTCTGCACAGCTAAAGAAACAATCAACACAGTGAAAAGACAACCAACAGAGTGGGAGAAAATATTTGCAAAACATGCATCTGACAAAGGATTAACATCCAGAATATACAACGAACTCAAACAACTTTACAGCTAAAAAACACATAACCCAATTAAAACTGATCAAAGGAGCTGAATATGTATTTCTCAAAGGAAGATACATGAATGGCCAACAGACACATGAGAAAATGCTCAATGTCACTCAACATTTGGGAAATGCAAATCAAAACCACTTTGAGATACCATCTCACTCCAGTTAGGATGGCTAATATTCAAAAGACGGAGAATGATAAATGCTGGCAAGGTTGTGGAGAAAAAGGAACTCTCATACACTCTTGGTGGGACTGCAAAATGATGCAGCCTTTATGGAAAATGGTATGGAGGTTCCTCAAACAATTACAGATAGACCTACCATATGACCCAGCTATTCCGCTGCTGGGTATATACCCAGAGGACTGGAAATCATCACGCAAAAGGTATACCTGTACTCCAATGTTTATTGCAGCACTATTTACAATATCTGAGAGCTGGAACCAGTCCAAATGTCCATCATCTGATGAGTGGATAAGGAAACTGTGTTATATCTACACAATGGAATACTACTCTGCTATAAAAAAGAACCAAATACTACCATTCACAGCAACATGGGTGGGCTTAGAGAAAATCATATTAAGTGAAACAAGTCGGGCACAGAAAGGGAAATACCACATGTTCTCACTTATTTGTGGTAACTAAAAAATAATAATAAATAAGTATACAAACTAATAAACGATTGGGGGGGAAGAAGACATGACAATCACAGCAATTCCTGGAACTTGTTAAGACAAGTGAACAGATATGATGTAAACGGTGGGGGAGGGGGGGAGGGAGGAGAGGGAAGGGGGAAAGTGGAACTAGTAAAGGGACATGAAAATCAACTACATTGTATATGGATAATTTAAAATTAAAAAATATTTTAAAAAAAGAAAGAAAAACTTGATTTATGTCAGAGAGAGAATAACCTTTCTTGTCCTTATTTCTTGCTGCTGATAACAGCAGGTCATTCATCTAAATAAACAAGATTAGAGGTATACACACTGTGGAGTTTTCTGCACAATATCTGCTACAGGAAACATAACCGATAACTTGAAGAAGAAACATGTTAACAGTAGATATACTAGGATAATCCCAAAGAAACTAAGGCATATGCAAAAAAAGTCCTACCTGAGTTTAGCCACGGAACCAATACTACAGAGAAGTACAGAGAAGGCTGATCCTGCTAGAAGTGTTATGGTGGCTGACTTCGTGTTGTTATTTCTGTGATCTCTTGTCACAATCCCCAAGGTACTCGCTTCCCTCAGGCTTCCTGTTCACTGGCTGGGAAGATTTACTATGGTGTCCTCCATCAGCAGTAGCACTCCAAGCTATTAAATTGCTAATATTTTGGTGCTGCTTCAAAGTAATATACTTTAAAATCTTTGTTCAGTGCTCATTTGGTGAAGAGGCTAAAGGACACATGGGGGAGAGGCAGAGAAGGAAAATCCCTGTTGGCAGAATTTGGTTCTTTTTTACTATGAACCCAAGGAGTGTGCATCTCATCCCATTTTTTTTTTTTTTTATCCCCACTAGAAAACACAAACTCATCTTAGGTTACAGGAATCATCTTTGTAAGTTTGAGGATTTCAAGGTTGATCAAGGAAGAGACAAGACTGTAAGAGGCAGCAAAACACAAGCTTTATTGTTTGGTGGGAATGCATGAGAGTGGAAGTTTCTCCTAGTAAGAGGCCTTCTGGGGAGTGACTCAAGGCCACAACTCAGAAAGGAAATAGGGCAAGGAACTCCCAAGAGATAAGGGAAAATTGGCGAGAAAGTTTATGTGGCTAAGTGATGTAGCTCAGCAGCAAGGTAGAGAATCTGTGCACAGCGAGCTCCAAAGGGCAACAGCAGTTTGAGGTTTTTTGCAGCTATAATGTTTGTCTTACCTATGGTTAGTAGATGTTGAGTGAAATCTCATGTGGTAAGTAAAGTATGCAGGCGCTAAATGGCTAAAATATGTTTCTTTGGACTGTGTCTAAAGCAGTTGGATTGTAAGAATTTGAGTTTTGCACTAGCTGACTTTGAGTTAGTGGTCCTAGCCTGCTGTAAAGAAGTAAACAGCATGAGAGTCATGTTACTCCAAAAGGCCTGAGCCATCTTTAGCTCTTGACATAATACTATCTTCCTAAGAATTTAGTTAAGAACAAGCTACTTGAAGGAGTGTCTCTTCCTTTCCCCTACTCTCCACCAGAAAATCCAGGCAGGTTTTAAAAGTATTCCTTCCAAGCACACACAGTGTTGTTTTACAAAGAAATTCTGGTAAATGCATTTGTCCCATGTTTTGAGATCTCTTATAAGCTTATGTTCTAGACAATTTCTTCTCTGTCTCACCACTTACTTCAGCTCTAACCTGATTTTTTCATTCCCACTATGATGTTTCCAAGGTCTTACTGATTGACTGCTGTTAGAGTTTGTTATGAATCATTGCTGGGATAAGGTTGTTAAGGTTTGCTAGAAGTCTGACATTAATGAGCAGGGCAATCTTAGAGAGGAGCTAAAAACACAAACAAAAACAAAAAACCCACAGAGTTCATAGGTGAATCTATTTTGTGAATGATGGCCAGAATTTGGAGGTGTAGCTAAGACTGGGTCAACATAAAAGTAGATACTTTTGTATTTTACTTTGCAAGAGAGAGGGGTCACCAGTAAGCAGGAAAAGCCTATATTGTGTATTTTATGTGAAAATATGACACAACGTAGAAATATTTTGAAGGGCAATACTATATACTATATATTTCAGATGTTTAAAAAAGTTTTTTTAAATGTAGAGGTAATAAGGTATCCAATCAGAGAATAATATGTTAATTTAATTGTTGAGGATATTTTTTAATCAAAGGAAGAATATTAATGCTGATTTTTAACAAAGAAGTACAATCTATTTTCATAACTTGCTTCTGCTCTTAGAGAACAACAATAGAAGTGTTTGCGAGTCATACATTTAAACAGATTTTTGTTGCACAAAAGTACACCATCTGTTGAAGTGCAGAAGTTGTGGCAGACAATTGGCACCATCATTTTGATAATCATTGGCACCAGCATCATAATGTCTGGAAGATATAATCTATTCTACAATTTAATGACTTTCTGGAAATCATACCTGTGTAATCTTGGGCAAGTCACTTAATGTATCTGAGGCTCAGCTCCTTCACCTTAAAAGAAGGTAATATTGATTATGATAATACCTATCCTCAAAGGGTTATTAGGAATAAATGAGATAAGGTGTAAAAAAAATCTAGCAGATTTTCTGGCACAGAGTAAGCACTATAAAAATTATTATATTTAGGTAAATAAGAGTATAAAGAACAAACTCAGAGTTACGTGTTGGGGCTCAGAAAACGATATCCCAATACATGCTACTTAGCACTTCAAACAGAGAGCACCTCTGGAACAGCAAATGCAGGGAAGCGCTTTCTCTGAAGTTCCTCTATCTACCTTAAAGTCTGAATTCCCCAGATAATATACAGTTGTTAAGAATCCCTTCCCCAGACATTTCATCAACCAGGAGGAATATCGAAACATATCACAGGAAAGAAGACTAGAGTTGACACCACACATAGAGCCCAGACAGACTTTCTTAGTATGGTCTGTTCTTCAGGCCCATTCATCTTCTCTAAAAATCATTTATTCCCCTGCTAAATTGTGTCTATCCCCCACTTCCCTCACCCCTGTGAAACAGGGCATATAAGCTTCTAAATCCTACCGGGTTATCAGATACTCACCTTCCTATGATCCCCCCCGTATGTAATAAATTTGTTTGCCTTCATCAGTCTATTGTCAGTTTATTTATCAGACTCAAATAGCAAACCTCTGGAGAAGGAAGGGAGGATTCTCTTGCCCCAGTATATGACAGTCTCTAGAAGCCACTCAGAGTTCTATCGTGGTGATATTAAGGTCTTCAAAAAGTTCATGGAAGGATTTGTATTATCTTTTAATTCCATTCTTTCACAAAGTTTTTGAAGTACAGAAATCAACAATTTGGATTCACACTACTCATAAAGGGATTATCTGAGTCTCTGTTTCCTTCATGATGGAGATTAACAATCAAAAAGACCCACAACAAATGATTGAAGTTACTGTAAAAATCAGAATATCCACACATCTGAGTACTTGGTAAAAAAATAGCCACGGGAAACTATATAAATTTATTCCCCGTTTTACCTGATTTTTACCCAATTATCTGCTACAAAAATATCTTCAGGAAAAAAAGAAAGAGATTTTTCTTTTTTTTTTTTGTATTCTAACTACCAAATTTCGTTTTGGCTTTCTAATTTATACTCAAATTTTCTAAGCAAAACAGGCAGTAATTTTATTTTTTATAGTTTATCAGCATTCTCTAGAGTAGGCAAATTTGTTGGTGGAATGAATGTTTTTAATAAAACTGCTAGAAAAGGAAGAAGGAATTTTGTTTTCTACTTAAAAAAATTAAAAATAATTGCTTTTTTGTTTTAAATTAACAGAATTATGTATTATGGGTATGTGTGTATGAGTGTCTAACTTTGTAATTATTGTAATGTGGTTTTGTACGATTGGTAACTCATGCCAAAACTAAAAAGAAACAGTGGTCTATCTTAATTCTTTATGAAATGTTATGTACTGTGATTCACTGAACAGCTATTAATTAAGACAATTGCTCGATTGGCATTGTTCAGCTTCCAGTAAGATATTCAAATTAAGTAGAATGTGCTATCTCATTAATTAATATTATAAGCAAGATACTTTTTTTCTCTAAATTAAATTCACTTCATAATGGATAGTATAACATAGCAATATATCCAGACAGATTGTGGGAAAATTCTATTTATGTGTGCATACATATGTTTATTTTTATAGTATATAATACTTTTCATAATACTACAAAGTACTGAATTTACAGTTGCATGGAAAAGGAACACTTATTGAGCAGGAGAGCAAAAAAGTCTGGTGAAGCTTGCAGCAAAGAAACAAAATGTATTATTCTAGAGAAAATAAAGGAGAATTCTAGACACTGCAGAGCTAAGAAACACACAAGAGAACAATTTATTGTATGATTCCACTTACATGAAATATCTAGATTGGCAAATTCAGAGTAGATTAGAGGTTATGAGAGGTGGGAAGAGGGGGAAATGGGAGTTATTGGGGTGATGATAGTGTCTACCTACTTATAGTTTGGCTAAAACTAGGAAGAGAGTAGGGAAAAGAAAATTGGAGTATATATACACCAGAGATTACACAAGATATTTTGGTTTGGGTATAGGAAGAAAATACTAGATCCTCTATTTAAATGTAACATTTATTTAAAAATAAGGAAGACTCCGTACTTTACTAATATTTAATATATTGATTTTAATAGGTATCCTAATTCTGTTCTTTATTTCCCATATGTTTTATGGGCTACTCAGGAAATCCTAGAAGCTTTAAAATAGTAAGCAACGATGTACTTACCAGTTGATTTATCTTCAGTGTATTATGACATATCACAGTAATAAGTGTCTGTCAAGCAGATTTATAGATTTTACCCTCTCATTTCAACAAAATAAACTCTTACAAAATGTGTAAGTTGCTTAAACAATTTATGCAAAGACACCATTCATTGAAGGTAACACCCATGTAAGTCACAGACAAATAACAAGAAATTGACAGGATGAATAAGTTGGGACTCAGGACACACAATCCCAAAATAATTATGTGGAGACCAGAAAATGCCACCCCAAATATACTCCTTTGTTTTGTTTTGAGCAGGTTATTTTGAAAAACTGCAAACACAGGAGTAGCTCTGAGAAACTGCTTTTTTGTAAAGAAAATTTACATCTACATGCAATTCGTGGTAATGGGTATGCTGCCAGTATGAATATGGCCCTCACATGGGTACAAGGGGTGACAGTCAGCTTTGTATCTCATGGATATTCATAGATAGCCAAAAATATAAAAAAGAAAATTTCCATTTGCAAAAGAATCCATGTCAGTAAGAGAGCTGCTTCAGACAACTTTTATCACCTGAGTGACTTTTATCTGCATATCAGGGCAATCTTTGTTCACCACACATTTCCTTCCCTGACCCTTCCATAACTTGTCTTCATGCCCTCCTCCAAATCCCAAGCTCCTATTCCTTTCTGTAGCTCAAAATGCTATACAAGCATCAATCATCCAACCCTGCTTCCAGTCATATTTTTGTAAGACTCTCGTGCTCATGTACACATATAATTAAATATGATTTTCTCCTGTTAATCTGTCTTATGTCAATTTAATTCATAGCCTAGCCAAAGATCCATGGGAGGGGGGAATTTTTCTTTTTCCTACAGATCCTTCTATTTCCTGTATGAATACTATACTCGGCCATATTATGAAGTAAACCAATGGCAATCTATTCACTTCTGACAAGTAGTTGTTTAGAAAAAAATAAGACCATTTTAAATGTGAATATTGTTTCAGTTCATACCAACCAATCTGGACTTGAAGTTTCTTGAAGAGGAAGGAAGAAATGAAGGAGAGAGAAGGGGACAACTGAGGGAAAAAATAATCTTATCTGACTGCCCAGTTGTCTTATATCAGTTTTTGATTTGTTAGCTGACTTTCTAGGAGTAACTGAAAAAAGAAAAAAAAAAAAAGAATTCTTCTGGGATAATTTCTATATAATCCAGCCTGATAGGCTATTTAAGGCAGCGCCTCTCTATGTTTCCTCACCATAACATGTATGGGGAGATGTAGTGGATACTGTTGATGCCAACAGAATCCTCTTGGATTCCTTTCACTGTTTTTGATTTCCCAGCTTCTGCCTACTTTTTCTTTCAGTAGCACACACCTGTGTCTTTCTTCGGAAGGCTGCCACTGGAGCTGCTTTGTCTGCTGTCATCCACAACTAGAAGTTTTTGGAGTTTATCTTCCCAACTCCCGCCACAGAAAGCCCTTGGCCAATGACTAACCAGGGCAGGATTAGGAAAACTCAACTCCTCTATTTTAAGCCAGGACAAACCCTTGAGGTATAATTTACACCCCAGAGTTACTCTGCAGGATCAGGCTCACCCTATACTCCTAAGACCACCAAAACTGTACTTTTGCTTGGCTCCTTCCTCTTTTTTCTTTTCTGTTTCCCCCATTTTTATCATTTCTTCCCATGGGAGCATTTTCTTAAAAAACGCTTGCACATAAATTCTCCACATGTCTTTATATTTGGAGAACTATGAGATAGAAAATGTTTAGAGGCTATTACTATAGAGGGGAGAAACCAGTTTACTATTAAGAAGAATAGTAAAAACAAAAACAACTACCAACAAAAATCCCCCAGCCTCAATTACTAGCAGCACTGCGACTGCAGCTACACATATTTACATAGGTCCAAAAGGTATGAGAAGAAAGAAGAGAGATACAAGTGTGAGAAGAGATTTGTGTCCTAATGTTCTCTCTTTGGCTCTTACACAGAAGATGTTCTGCTTATCTGTTGCTATGAAAACATAGCACACTGTTTACAATGATGAGTTGTTATTATCTCTTGGTTCATGGAATATGAGCTCAGCCTGATAGTTCTCCATTGAGGGTGCAAACAGACGATCGTGGAGGCTGAAGTATTTGAAAGGTTTCTTCCCCTGTATGTCTGGTGCTTGGTCTAGGATGGCTGGAAGTGTGGGGGCTGGTTGAGCATTTTTCTCTATGTAGCCACTCCACCTGCCTTGCTTGGGATTCCTCACAGGGTCATTTCAGGGTACTCAGATTTCTAATATAGTGGCTTGTTTTCTCCAGAGGAAGCATTCCAAAAAACCAGGGCAGAAGCTGCCATGCTTCTCCTTGCTTGCACTCAGAAGTCTTGTAGTGTCACTTCTGCCACAATTTATTGGTTGTGAGTCATAGGGACCGCCCAGATATGAGGGTGTGAATACTTCAAGGCATGGATTATTGGGGCCATCTTTGGGTAAGTGTTTAATAAAATGGAATACAAAAAGCGTGGAACACTTACCTTGTTTCAGAGTGAGTTGGGCCACCAGGAGGAGACCCTGTGAAGAGGCCCCACTACAAAATGGGATAACACACTAGTTAAAGGAGGGAGCAGAATGGTCAGGCCTTTGCTGGCACACCTGAATCTCCCCCATTTCCCTTGAGATATGGATTCTGAATTGAGAGCCTACCAGTCTGTCAGGGGTCCTGCTAGGGTAGAGCTCAATGGTTTTGCAGCAGAAACTGAAGGTTGACAATCTTATCATGGATTAGATGGAGGATATACCAACCCTTGTATGTCTGCAACCAAGTAGGAGTTAAGGTGAAGCAAGTTCAACAAGGTGAGATGGCCAGTGCTCCCCAAGAGTGTAGCACAAGGCTGGGATAAAGGGTACTTAGGGAGCCCAGGGACCCAGCATCCAAGAGATGTCACCTTGGACAGTGGCAATGTTCAGCTAGTGCATAAGCAAAACCAAGTTAAAAGGCTGGGGACCTCATTTGTCCATGTAATGAGGTCTTACAAGCCATGCCTTCTTCCCTTCTGTACCCACTATACCCCACAAGTATTTGAGAATTTAACATCCTAATTCACACCTTCAGTAGAATATTTTGCTTCTTACTGTGTTGAAAATGGGGTCCCTTATTGCCCTGGGTAGCCTGCATTTAGTGGGAAAGGAATTTTATTTTATAGATAGAAAGTTTGAGGCCCAGCGAGGTTCAGCATTCCATTAAGATCACACAACCAATAAGAGGAAGGAGCTGGTATTCAAACTCAGGTCTGCTGCCTTACCCTCTGCTCTTTCCACTCTACTATCTCCAATACTGATTTCCCTGAAAGGTTGCAATTGAAATATAATTCTTAGAAATTCATCATTTTTTAATCTTCACTTTTCACCAACAAATATGTTTTCTGGTTGTGATAACTGTAATCTGAAAACTGCTACATATTAATAAAAACTGACACTGATTTGTTTTAAGGTGTTCATTTTATGCAGTGTGGATGAAATCAGCTGTGTAAAAGTGACAGGAGAGAGAATTTCTTATGGCTCATTAGTAGAAAGTACAGCAGCAATCAATTGTTGTATTTAATAGTCACCGAGAAGGCAAAATAGAGATTTATTTCAGCAGAGGAATTAAACTTGAAAAATGTAGAGAAGAAACAAAAGATTGGGGTAGTCATAGAAAAAAGTTTCCACACACAAAAAATCGAGCTTCCACTGAATTACATGGATTCTTCCAGTTTTAAAATTGTATGTACATCTAAGTTGAACCAGAAGAGTTTTCCAGCATTTTCCTGTTTCTTCCACCTTCAAAATCCTTCTGTTTTACTATTTTTAATAATATATGTTGTCCAAGATATGAATTATAAAAATTTATTTTAGGAATAGGCTTAAAACAATAAAAAATAATAATTTAATAGCTAATATGTTTTAAGTACAATTTATGTACCACATGGCATACTTATCTCTTTATACTAATTAATTCATTTAATTTTAACAATTCTAAAAGATTGCTTACTTATATCTCTGTCATGAGAAAATGAGGCACAGAAAGGTTAAATAAATTGTATAAGATTTCATACATCTACTAAGTGGTAGAGTTGGGCTATGAACCCAGGTAGTCTGGCTTCAGAGACTAATCTCATAACCCACTGAGATGTGCTTTCTTTTCACTTAGAAAAGAAGTGTATTGTATTTGAGCAATATTTCAGTGTTTTCTCATTAAATCTGATTAACATTTGAATATACACAAATATGTACGGGGGCAACACTGAGGGTTGCGATCCGTTGCCGGACACGGAAAAAGACAAAAAAAAAAAAAATTTTACCTAAAAACATTTTTTGTATTTAAAATAGTTATTATGCATTAAAAGAATAAGTCTCAGGTCATAGAGAGGGGAACAAAATGGCTTGGTCCAGAGAGTAGATAGAAGGTGCACACATATAAGCTAGTGAACACCCACATCTTCTGTAAGATCTGGAAGCCAAAAAACACTGTTGTTATTGTCTTTGAATAGGAACTCTGTACATATAACATTTACATGAAGATAAAGGAAATGGCCTTAGACTGTATAGTAACAATTCTGACACAGTTCAAGCCATGTATTCTCCTCTGACAGCCAGATAGTTCTTTTCAGAAACTATAGCACCTACTCTTGAAAGAAGCCTTAAGGAAGGGAGTTATGACGTACAAGAAAACAGAAAGGTGTGACATTGGATTTTCAGGAAGATAAGCTCTTCCAGTAGTATCTCAAGAACTGTTTGTGATAAGGAGGAGCAATAAACCTACATAGTTAAGTGTTTGTTTAGTCTTTAGTTGAACTAACATTGAACTTCATTTTTTACAAATTATTACTCATATACAGTCTTAGGGTGGCTGAAGCTGGACTATTCCTTATTTCACTTGTATTATAGGCCACTAGTACTCTATAAACTATTAAGAGAACTTTTAAAATCAAAAGTCCTTATCTTCAAACCACTGATTCATTCATCTATTCAACACATTCTTATTGAACACCTATTTTATTCCGGGCAATGTTCTTTGGGCTGGGAATAAGAACATTGGGCTGGGATGAAGAGAATCAGGGAACAAAGATTCAGGATTTCCTGAAAGCAAGACTAAAGCAAGTACTCATGTGCAGGTGTACAGGTATATCTCCAGTAGGTGACCCAGGGAGTGAGAGAGAGGAACTGGAAAGAATGAAATGAGACAAGAAGAAAACTCAATACAAGCATGCATTGTTGAGTTTTGTTTTCTTCAGAGGTAGTTGGGGCTTGATCCTTCTTGGAACTTCTCAGGAACATACAGACTCTTAGATGTGTCAACCAAACTTTGATGTGGAAAAGCATGTATCAGTCATCCGCATCTCCCATTATTTGAGGATCAGTCCAGGGAGCATTAACTTCTCCCACACTTCCAGATGCACTTGCAGGAATACCACGTGGGCTCTTGCTGGTATGTATGCTATGGTAAGCTAAATATCAAGGCTTGGGTCTGAATCATGAGGCTACTGGAGGGAAAATAATCAAAGCCTGTGACTAAATGTTCAGTTATAGCTGAAAAGGAGATTGTGAGGCTGAACTCAAGAGGTAGCTGATGCACCTTTATTAGATATCCCCAAATAGAAGCCACAAGAAAGAAGCTAATTAATGCCATTCATATGTGGCAACCTCCTGGGACAGAGAGCCAGGTAGAGAAGCATGGAGAATAAATCTGGAGGTGCAAATGAAAGATATTCAGTATACCTTCTTTACAGGCTATTTTCAAAACTATAGCCAGAATAATCTTTTTAAAACCTAAGATCATATCATTTCTCCGCTCAAAACCCTCCCTGTTTCCTTACTCCTTTTAATGCTTTTTTTACATCATGAGTTGAAACCAAGTTTGTTAAGAAAGCAGATAGATTTTCAGTTAGCAATATAGAGAACATAATTGTGCTGTGCTAAACTAAAATGCTGTATAAATATTTGAAGCATGAATATTGCACTGAAAAGCACATTTGAGCATAGAATTGAGTTGCTAACTGTCACTGTGTAGTTTTATGTCTCTGAAAGCATGAAACCATTAATCAGTTCTGGAATGCTAGATTAAGCAGATATTAAATAGTAAATAACACAGGGTAACTCTTAGAATAAAACTAAAGAAACTTGTGGTGTCTTTTTACTAACATTTACTCTGACTGTAAATGATCTGCTTTTAAAAATTATTATTATTGACTTGTTTAAAGACTATTTCTAATTCTTTAACTTTGAATTTTAATATAGTGTTACCAGTGAAGATGATGATATTATATTCAAGTATTTGGAGGAAGGTATCTTGTATAAAAAGCATTTCCTTTATTCATTCCACAGGTATTTGTTTGTCTCTGAGATAGATAATGGGATTTCAAAAATACCAAGATGGAGCATAATTTTTTCTCTGAATGAGCTCTCAGTATAGTGTAAGTTACATAATCTGAGAAATGCTAAAAATAAAGGTGTAAACACATGCAATGTCAATACATAGGACAGAAACCAGATTCATTCTTTTGGAATCAAATGTTGCTTCTTCAAGGAGATTATTCATATAATCTTGAATCTAATTATTCACACAATCTAGTCATGTTCACAGATCTTGAAAGTAGACAGGATATAGGCAGAGGAAAAGATGAACATGCAACACAAATATTTCAGAGGTCATGATTTTTTCTGGAAGCTACTGGTAGGACAGCAAAATATTAAACTTTCAGAAAAGTTTATAATGGTGATGAATCTGACAGTAAGAATCAGACTACGTGAGCTTTATTCATCCCCTTAAAGAGTTTAGTCTTCATCCTGAAGGTGATTACTAACTGTTGAACACTTTTTAGCAATGGGCTAATAATGTTACGTTTACCCCAAAAGAAAAAAGAAAAAATATTCCTTACATAACTTGCAAGTCTGGCTACAGGGGCAATTGGAGCTAGGAAGATCAATTAGAAGGCTATTGTCATCACAAAGATAAGAGATATAAATGCCTGAATTAAATTTCGGGTTATAAAAATGGAAAAAATTGAAGGACTTCATGAACTACTTAATAGGTAAGACCTATCAAACTTGGTAACCCAGGAAACTGGCTGTGAGTGGGAGACATCTGGGAAACTCTCAGGTTTTCAACTTGTGTGACTGGATGCATGATGGTAACACAGAGGACACAGAAAGAATTCGAATTCGGTAGGAAAGCCAAGATACAGTAAGCTAGTGTTTCAGTTACCTATCATGATAGAATAAACCGCTCACATTCAGTGGCATAAGACAAACACCATTTTTTTGCAGTCATGGATTCTGTGGATGAGGAGTTTAGAAAGTGCACAGCAAGAATGTTGGTATCTGCTCCATGTCTGTGGCCTCAGCTAGGAACATTTGAATGTCTGAGGATGATTCAAACAACTGGTGCCTAGAGCATCTAGGACAGCAGTACTCAATTTGTTTTGCCTCAAAACATTTTTACATGCTTAGAAATTATTGAGGACCCCAAAGGTCATTGTTGATGTGGATTAAGAACATCAGAATTCACAATACTAAAAATTAAAATTAAAATTTTAAAGCATTTATTAATTTATTTATAATAGAGACGATAAGCTCTTTAATTGGTATTATATATAAATCTGTTAATACAAATCTGTATTTTCCAAAACAACAAAAAATTGTGAGAAGAATGGCATTGTTTCTCATTTTTGCAAACCATTTAATGTCTGACTTAGTACTAAACAGCCAGTTTCTCATATCTACTTCATCATCCGAAGTTGCAATATATTGTTTTGACTGAAGTATATAAAGAAAATCTGACCTCATATAGAAGTCCATGTACGCCATGTCAAGTAAGAAAAAGGAAGAATATTTTAATAGCCTCTTCAGATATTTATGAATATTATCCTTAGGCATTAGACCAAAATTTGACAAAAGGTATTTTCTTAAAGTTCAGTTGCAATGTGAAATCTGAAACTGCATGAGTGAGTTTTTTGTATTGTTACATTAAAATTCATTGATCTATCTTGCACTGGAATGGATTTTGAATGAGTCTTTTAATCATGAATGATTTTTGTAATGTCATGCACAGGTTACTTGAAAAATATTATTTCACTGAGCTATGCAGATCTTCCAAATGCTGATACATTTCATTATAAAATATCAAAAATGCCATTTACTAAGATCACCACCCATCTCATCAGAAAAGACACAGGAAGCTATCAAGCTCGTAGTAGCAGATAAAACCTCAAAATATATCATTGACAATCAATGTTGTCAATTGCTTTCAATGAGATAGTACTTTTCTTTTTCAAGAAACTATCTTCCAAATACCTAATGCTGAATAACAACAGTTTTTTTTCAGTTATTCTTTCATGTAAAAATGGTGTTCCATGAAAGAAGCACATAGTTGAGGTCACAATTAATTGCTCAAGAGCTTCTTCTTGAGACAAGCTTCATACTTCAGTATACAGTTGTATTCATTTGCTAAGTTTTCCATAAAAAATACCACAGACAGGGTGGCTTAACCAACAGAAATTTATTTCCCCACAATTCTGGAGGTTAGAACTCTAAGATCAAGGTGTCCCAGATTTGGTTTTTTCTGACACCTCTCTTCTTGGCTTTTTGATGGTTACCTTCTTACCATATGCTCACATGGTTTCTTTTGTGTGTGTGCATGTCTGAT
Organism: Galeopterus variegatus; assembly: GCF_000696425.1. Taxonomy (NCBI): domain Eukaryota; kingdom Metazoa; phylum Chordata; class Mammalia; order Dermoptera; family Cynocephalidae; genus Galeopterus; species Galeopterus variegatus. Next base: position 363,888 of record NW_007726474.1, read on the forward strand.
GTCTCTCTCTGTGTATCTGGGTCTTTTTTTCTTATAAGGACCTATACATTGGATTAGAGCCCACCTTAAAAAAAACCCCAAACATTTTAACTTAATCTCTTTTTAAAGGCCCTATCTCCAAATAAAATTACATACTGAATTACTGGGGCTGAGGTCTTCAAAGTATGAATCTTGGGAGGACACAATTCAGCCCATAACAGCAGCAAAACAATTTATGTATACTTCCCATCTTGCTACATAAAACATAGATGAGTACTAAATGATTTTTATTTCTTAAAATTAATATTTTTTAGCTCTATCGAGGATGTTCACAGTGAAAATGAAATATTTTTTCTTTAAGTACTTGGTGATGAAGAATTTAAATACTAATTTTTCATTGTGGTGCTTCTGTCTTGACTTATGCTAAGGCACCAGCAGTTTTACCCATTACTGATTTTATATCACCTTAAATGTCAACAGGGCAAAACAGGCAAATAGTGAGTTAGTATTAAGGAAAAAGGTTTTACTTCACCAGCCCTTTAAGGGAATCTCAGTGGCTCTTGGAGGTCCATGAATCAAACTTTGAAAACCACTGATCTTTACTTATGTGACTGACATGAGAAGATTTGAAGGCTGGGATTAGCTGGGAAGACTAGCAGACATACCTAGACTTGACTTTTTCATACAGCTTGGGTTTCCTTGCAGCATTCAGCATCAAGAAAGTTGGAGATCTTAAATGATATCTTAGTGAATATTGCAGCAAAACAGAGGCTGAATGGCCTTTTATAATTTAGTTTCTGCAATGACATCCATCACTTTTGTCATATCATATTGTTTAAGTAGTCACAAACCAACCCATAATCAAAAGGAGGAGGTATAGAGCAGAGGATTTGCAGACATGTTTTACAGTTTCCACAGACTGACTTTTGGCCGTACATTATTTATATTCCTCTACTATGCAAAATATACCTAGTCTTCAAAAGATCTCTGTGAAAATTTTATCCCATTACACCATCAGGCTCAAGATTCAGGGTCTTGTCATTAAATCATGTCTAAATTAACTTGAATTTGATGACTTATGGTCTAAAGAGTATGGTTCCTCTTGATTTGAAGGCCATTTATATGCTCCATAATCACCCAGCATACAATGGTTTTCAGGGATAAGATAGCACAATAGACACTTCAATATACAAAGAAGCTGTATCAGTCAGGGTTCTCTAGAGAAATGAAACCAATAGGGTATATTTATATTTATCTAAATGATTAAAGCCTGTCAAATTAGATTCTACTCTCCATGAAGACAGGAACCATGCCTATCCTGTTAAGTTCTATATCCACTTCAAATTAAACTACAAAGCTATAGTAACCAAAACAGGGTGGTACTGGCATAAAAGTAGACACTTAGACCAATGGGACAAAATAGAGAATCCAAAAATCAACCCACATACTTACAGTCTACTGATCTTCAACAAAGGCAACAAGAACATACATTGGTGAAAAGACTGCCTCTTCAATAAATGGTGTTGGGAAAACTGGACATCCACATGTAGAGGAATGAAACTAGACCTGTACCTCTCACCATGTACCAAAATCAACTCAATGTGGATTAAAGACTTAAATATACATCCATAAACTATAAAGCTCCTAAAAGAAAACATATGGGAAATACTTCAGGATGTAGGACTGGGCAATGACTTTGTGAATTAGACCCCAAAAACACAGGCAGCAAAAGAAAAAATAAACAAATGGGATTATATCAAGCTAAAAAGCTTCTACACAGTAAAAGAAACAATTAATGGAGTAAAAAGACAACCTACAGAATGGGAGAAAATATTTGAAAATCATGCAAGGGATTAATATCTATAATATATAAGGAACTCAAACAACTTAGTAGAAAACAAGTAACCTGATTAAAACATGGACAAAGGAGCTGAATAGGCATTTCTCAAAGGAAGATACATAAATGGCCAACAGACATATGAAAAACTGCTCAATATCACTCAACATCATGGAAATGCAAGTCAAAACCATACTGAGATATCATCTCACTCCAGTTAGACTGGCTATCATCAAAAGACAGAGAACAATAAATGTTGGTGAGGATACGGAGATTAGGGGAACCCTCGTACACTGTTGGTGGAACTGTAAATCAGTAGAGCCATTGTGGAAAACTGTATGGAGTTTCCTCATACAACTACAGATAGAACTACCACATGATCCAGGAATCCCACTGCTGGTTATATACTCAAAGGAATGGAAATCATCATATCAAAGGGATACCTGCACTCCCATGTTCATAACAGCTCTATTTACAACAGCCAGGAGTTGGAACCTACTGAAATGTCCACCGATGGAAAACTGGGTAAGGAAAATGTGGTATATATACACAATGAAATACTACTTGGCCATAAAAAAGAATGAAATTCTGCCATTTGCAGTAACATGGATGAAATTAGAGAAAATTATGTTAAGTGAATTAAGCCAAACACCAAAAGAGAAATACCGCATGCCCTCACTCATAAGTGGGAGCTAAAAAACAAACAACATAACAACAAAAAATTAAAAAATTAAAAAAAAGAAAGAAGCCACAGTCACAATAATATGTTGAATTTTCCAAAGGAGAGAACAGAACTGAGGTTATCAGAGATGGAAAGGGAGAGAGGGGAGGGAGTTTAGGGAGAAATGGGCAAAGGGCCACAAAAATCATTACATTGTGTATCATTGAATCTACTAATTATACTGATTTGTGCATCAAAATAAATAAACAAATGAAATGAAATTGAGAAAATTCTGTATCCCGGTGGCTAACATTGACACTTACAATAAATCTCTCCTGAAGAGCTTTATTATAGTATTAACTCACATGATTATGCAGGCTGCGGAGTGCCATGATCTGCCCTCTGTAAGCAGGAGACCCAGGAAAACTAGCTGGTGGTATATTTCCAAGGCCTGAGAGCTGAAGAGCCACTGGTATAGATTCTAGTCCCTGCTGAAGGCCTGAGAACCAGAAATGCCAGGGGCAGGATTAACTTGTTCTAGCTCAATAGTCAGGCAGAGTTAATTTAACTTCTCTGCCTTTTTGTTCTATTCAGCCTCTCAACCAACTGGGTGATGTCCACCCTTGTTGGAGAGGGCCATCTGCTTTACCAGCAATTCAAATGTTAATATCTTCCAGAAACACTCTCTGAGACACACCCAGAAATAGTATTTAACCTGCTATCTGGGCATCCTGTGTTCCAGTCAGGTTGACACATAAAATTAGCCATCACAGATTGAAAATGGGATGCACACAGCATCACTTGTCATTAATAATTCCAAAATTTGGCAGAGCTTCTGACACCAGTTCCTTGATTAGAGTTCAGTCGTACTCCTTGCTTTGCTACTCTTGGCTCTGCCCACTGGACTTTTAATTGTTCCAGGGCATCTTTCCTTTTTTATAAAAAAAAATGACCTGTGTTTGAGCTGAGTAGTTTTTTTTGTGTGTGTGTGTGTGTCTTTTTTCGTGTCCAGCAACGGATCGCAACCCTCAGTGTTGCCCCCGTACCGGACCGGGGACCGGCAACGGGATTGCAAACCTCGGTGTTGCTCCCACGCCTCGCTCAGCCAGTGAGCGGGAACCAGTCTGTATGTGGGATCCGAACCCTCGGGCGGGAGCGCCGCCGCGCTTCCCAAGCGGCGCACTATCCAGTGCGCCACCGGGCCAGCCCCTGAGCTGAGTAGTTTTAATCTCTTTTTGTCCATACGTGTTTTGGAGGTTCTAAAGCCTCTTTTTATTTTGTCTTAATTCTAGTTTTTCAGCTATTCACATGGAATTATCAAGTTTCCATTTGTAAATGCAATCCTAGACCTCTATTTTTTAAGTGCTTAATATATGAAGGCAAGTTTAGCTATCGGGATGTAAAATTTAACAGGCTAGGCATGTTTTCTGTCCTCATGAAGAGTAGAATCTAATTTGACAGCTTTTCATCATTGATATTCAGGCCATGAAAGAAAAGTACAGGTCTCTACAGAATGTTTATCAGAAGAATAGTTCTATGTTGAAGGGTCAAAGGAGGCTTCTTTAAGGAAGTAACATTTAAATTAAGCTCTGAAGGATGAAAAAAAATTAACTTCAATGTATGCACTATTTCAGTACCTGTGCTATACTTGGGCATTTAATTAATGCCTTCTGATAGCTGAAAATATCATTTTTTATTTTTTTATATAAATCTAAAACAACCCACAATGTATACGTCTTTATTCAAATCCTTACCATCTAGCAAATATAGAGGGGAGAAATTTTCTTCCCTTTCTATGGCAGAAGTAGTCATTATAATTTCATCCTTACTCAACTAAATCTCCATGCAGCACTATTGCCATGATGGTATTGGTAAGCATACATATACTCACATGAGTGATTATTCCTCATCGTTTGATCTCTTCCATAAAAAGAATAAAAGTTACTGTTGAAATAAATAAGAATATGGAACAGAGCTTATGGTTATGGACCTAGTGCCTATGATTAAATATTTAACAAGGTTCCATTGGAAGCCTGCATTTTCAGGGATTTATTGTTCTGATATAAAATTCGCTGGGATTAAACTTGGCAGACAGCAACTTTTTATTTTCTAAATCTAGTTTAAATTGGTTTGCCTGTTTTATGCTGTGGAAGTTTAATGGGGGGAAAAAAAGCATGACATTTCTAGTCCTCAGTTACATCTGAGGTACTTTTACTCAGTGCCTGTCTGAATTTAAAAAGTAATAATAATAATAACATTTTACAAATAGGTTCATAGGCATGTATTTCATTATAGAAAACTAGGGAATGAGATGACTTTCTAGTAATTGATGGGTTTTCAACTAATCATATTTTCTTCTCTTTCACAAAGAATTGTGTCATGTGTAAACAGGTGCTTACTGTGTAGTATAGAGCATTTAGTATCATTTCAACCCTCATCAATTAATTTTATCTCCACAGGCAGGTTGATTGATCTTTCCTTTTTCGGGTATTTGCAGCTTCCGGCTTTTAATTTGGCTTAATATTAGTATAGACATTTGTAATACCAATAGTATGGACTTTTTATTTTGCCCAGAAATTTAACAGTTTTAATGCAGTGCCCTTTTAAAAATAATTCTAATAGTACTGAGCTAAAAAAGCAATTTTCTCCCTTCATTTCTAATACAAAGTATAAACTAGTCAGGGCAATTAAAGAACATTTTTGACATTGCTATTGTATATAAAACAAGGGAGCAAATATAGGAAAATCAGGAGCAATATGATTAGAGTATATGTATACTTGTTCTCCAATTCTTGCTTACCAGAGCTAAGATGCCCACTATAATGTTTAGAAGTGTAATTTAATATATAATAATAATTCCTTACAGAGTAACAAATGTATAAAACTTTTAGGATGAAAAATTTTATCAGAAAAAAATTATAAAATTGAAATATATTAAATAAAGGTGGATCATTTGAGTAGGGAAGAGTAGAGAAGGCAGTAAAAGGAATCAGTCTCACTCTGAAAGTTTGAGATCAAACACCTGTAAACATAGCAGTAAAAGATAAGGTATACAGTAAAAAAATAAGCAGCAGACATCCAGATGAGGAAGGTGGTGGTGGATAAAATTAGATAGCACCTTAAAGGCAATTCTGTGTGGCCAACATGGAGTTGGAAAGCTGGGGCTGAAACTTGGGAGAGGTCAGGGTTGCAGATACAGAGTGAGAAGTCATCTGCAAAGAGATATTAGATAAGTTGGTTCAGGAACAGAGAGATGAGAGAGACCAGAGCAGTGCATCGCATGTTCATTATGGAATGCCTATATTAAAGGAAAGAAGGAGGAGGGGAACTGGAAAAGTTAGAAAATAAGTTCATTGAGGAAAGAGAAGAGCTGAGAAAAAAATAACTTGTTCAAGTTCATGCCTAAGTAAGTCTCTGAGACAGGCTGGCATAGACATGTGGAGCATCTTCTGTGGGCAGCATGCTCTGCTAGGTGATGCAGAGTATAAAGAGATGAAAAGACTCAGTCCCTTATTTAAACTAACTTGCAGTTTCAGAGTTATAGAGATTTTCTAGACATAGAAATCATTTGGAGAAGATAACAGAAAAGATATTGGAGTAATATTAGAGTTGGGAAGAGTAAGAGTTTTCCCTTTTTAAATGCACGTAGTTTTTCAACCTGTTTTTCTCTAGCAGATGTGAATTTTATATACAATTTCCTGAGTCAAAGCATTTTTCCATTTGACTTTGGGGGAGATAATTGAATGCAAAGATCAGCTGAACTCTGGAGGCAATTAACATCTGATTTAAATTTAGTCTTCCATGAAACTTGGGTGATTAGACTACCACTTAGCAGGAATATATCTGTAGGATAGCCAGGGGGAAAGCACACCTGTTATCACTACAGCTGGTTTGCAAATGTCACTGCTGCTTCACATAAATAAAGCACTGAAATGGATAAACAGCATTTCAGAAGGATATTATGATGTTGTTGTAGGGTGTTTTGATGACTTGTGCATTTCTTCATAAATTAATACAGTATATTTGTTAAAATGATATAGTAACATTTAAAGAAAACATATGCTCAGCGAGTAATTGAGTCATTATGGAATGTAACATTCATCTACAAATTAAAGTGTTTATTTCTTATTAGGGATATAAAACCTCTGACTTACAGAAAAAAATGAGTGAACAGGCTGAAAAACGAACAGTGTAAATGAATAGTTAGATGTTATCAATAAAAATGATGCCGATAAATACAGAAAATTGATTCGTTTTGAAAATACAAAAAATTCAAAAGGCAAAGCGTCAAACCATGTACTTTAATTTTTTTTTATTCTGTGTCTGAAATGTGATGATCTATAGTCTATATAATAAAAATTTTCTATGAGGCCAGGGGAATTTTTTTTTAAGCATCATTTCTATAGATTGGAGAGAAAAGCTATTGATAAACTACATTAATGATAAGATTATCACCAAATAGACATATAAAAATATAAACCCAATGATAGTTATTAGGTACAATTTTGTATGTACTGTGCTATCTCATAAAAGGCTATTTTAAGACAATAAAGTATGGTTAAATGATAAACTAGAAATAAGGAAAATTGCATATAAAACTTCTTTCTCTGAAATGGTCATAGCAATAAGCTAGATATGAATCACAGGAGATCCAACATATGTGGCTCCTCTTAACATGGTCAACAGAAAATGAAGTACAGGGTTCATTATACAAAGCTGAATGGTAAATTCAGTGTCAAAGCAAAAATTGTGCTGGACAATATTAAACACCCCAGGAAGACTTTCTTCAAGCCTGTTGCAATAGGAGAGTGAGACCAGAATCATTCTGGACTCAACTCCAGTGAATAAAAGGCTACAGGGATTTTTAGTGTTTGGATGAGGGAGAGATCATAAGCCATTTGTGTTTGCTAACTGGTTTTACCCAAAGGAAAAGTAAACTTTCTCCTATTTTCATGACAGGTGGTAATTTTACAACGTAAAGTAAGATGCCCCTCCGAAGAAGTTACCTTCCCCTAAACTGGTGAGTAGGACACTATCCTCTGGATGATTACATTTCAAAGACATGGTTCCCAGGAGGCCCTGAAGAAAGGCAATCCTGGAATGTAAAACTATCAAGAGGCTTTCAAAACATTTATGTCACAAAGAGGCAGAGAAAGGATTTAAAATTATAAGTTTTCTAAAGTAAAGGCCCTAAGGAAAGTTAAGGCCTAGAATCAGGAATAAGCCTGTCTGAAGTTTAGTCTAGCTGAGGGAATGTTAAGACCTTCCCAGTCATCAGAAACCACAAGGTCATAACTATCTAGCACTTAAAATATTCCTAAAGGGAATATTTGTTGAATAAATGAATGAATAAAATGAGTGAATGAATGAAAAATCAAAATATTGTTTCAATACTTCTGCTACTCTATAAATCAGTGCTTCTCAACCTTTTGTTTTTTTATATTATCGCATACATAGAAAATGCTAATATTTGAATGACTCTATAGGTTAGTTGGCTCAAAGTCAAATTGGACCTGCTCAGCCTTCCAAAGGCCCACCCGTCTTCCTTGAGGGATAATATCTCAGCACGCCTGTAATCTCTTCTAAAGAGTTCTGATAAAGAACTAATTTTAGGAGGGTGAGGAATAGAAATGACCTTGCTAGTTAGTTTAAAATAACACTTTATTTTCCGTATCATTATTTCCCCTTTTCCAGTAGAATGATGCCTCAGCTTCCCATCTTGTTGCTGAACCCTCCCCTCTCCTCCAGACTGGCTCTTTCCGGTCTCTGCAAACTTCTCTTCTGCTGCTCTCTGCCTGTCCCACCTAGACACAGTTCCTCAGCTGTGCTGTCACATGGTCTTGATGCCTTTTCTAAAACACTTTGCCCTTTTTCTTCAGCCTATCCAAGTGCCAACCATAACTCAGGACTCAGTCTCATCTTCTTCATTATGCTTTCTTTTATTGCTCCATCCTTCATTGATCTCTCCTCTTCAAATGTTTATTGGCCATTACTACCTGCAGAATTCATTTTAGCACTTCATTAAGTATTGACACAGGGCAGATTACAATTGTTCCATAGGTTTGTTATGTCTACAGAAATAGATTGTTTTCTTCTAGAAGGCTTTAGTGTTTTTATGCTTTCCCTTTCAGCACAGTAGAATTTTGAGGAATATCTGTTGAATTAAAAATAGATAAGAAAAGTAACCAACATCATACAGCTTTAAGAAAGTTTAGCAATAATTGTACTATAATGATTAGTCTTAAAAAAATTTGTCTTTCTAGCAAGCATAGGGCTAGAGGAATACACCAGCTATGTTCAAACAACACAACTGACGTGCAGTTTATTTAGGTACTCTGATTAATAAAAACGATTTTGACAGCCCAATCAAGTATAACTACAAAATAGTAATTCAGTGATTCTAATAACATTCTGTGGAGATGTAGCCAGAATTTCCTCTTTACTATTTTTCCATACATTACACGAGACTAGTATGTTCTTCATATTAATGCAAGTATGTTCTTTCCTTTATGGACAAGGATGTCATATGACAGGCCATAAATTAAAAGGTGGCACCTCTGGCTACTATGCACTTGGAGATGATCAAAAGAGTAAGGTACAAAGAGAGAGACAATTCTGCCTCTTTCCTCATCTCTTTCAATGACTGAGTAAAGCTAACTTTTGCTGTCAGATAATCTGTTGATATGCTTTTGGGATTGCAAATGACTGCATTTCTAATATCTTACTATCAATTTTCTATCCATATTAAACTCACCGTGATTTGGTATATCTGTTATGCTCCTTTTAAAATTAATTTCAAACTATATGTTATCTATCCACACTGTAGCTTTTAAAGGAAATCATTTTTTTAATTATGCTAGATTAATGATTGCAATATTTCCTCATTAAGAATTTCATTTACTCAGAATGGAAATTAAATTATACATTAAAATGAACAGCTTATGTTTTACAGTGAAAAGAAACATAAGTTTGGTAACATTACTTTCTGGGATATACTGAAAGGCCTTATAACAAATACTGCATATTAAAATGTACTCTTATTATATATTAATATTACTGTTATTTCTGTTTTTACTATCGGTTATGACATTTAAGAACCTCCCTTATGAATTTGCAAGAGTCCAGGTCTCTCAAAATTGTAAATTTCGGTGATACTACAAATGTACTCTTAAACACCTTTGAATTTCACTGTTTCCAATTGGAATAGAAATACTATAAAAGAAATAGTCCCTTGATTGTTGTTGCTCAAACTGAGCCCACATCTTAATGTACTAAGAAGATCAAAGTCTAAAGAAATGGTTTCCTGAGGATAAGTTAACAATTTCCAGTGATATAAAACAAAAATATGTCAAAATCCATTTCTCTTAAACTTGTACTTTAATGTCTTACAACTGCTCCTGGAAGATTTGGGTCCATGTTCTCTTGCTTTGAGGAAATAATACGTGTTTTTCCTCATACTGATATGGCTTTATTGTCACTTACTAGACATATTTTCAAAGTTTCTAGCTACAAAAATATTGTGAGAACAATGGTTCAAGGGAACTATTATAAAAAGGAAATCATTATTTTGTGAGTGTGATGACAATATCTAACCAGCCTACCCCGAACTACTCTTTACAGAAATAACTTGCAATTAATCTACCTGAAAGTATGATCTGAAAATTCAACCTAACGAATAGTAAATATTGGTGGAATGCTTCACTGATATTTTTCAATGGTGACTTGGTAATTGTTAACATTTATTTTGATTTTTGTTTTAGACAAAGATCATTGAGATCGTCTGACAGGTAAATACTTTGACCATTTTATGTCTGTCTTAGAGTAGACTCATCCATTTTCTGAAGAAAATCTCATTAATCCTGAGGCTTCATACAGAGGTGATGTTACTGTCTTATTAGGCATCAGATTATACTAAGTTTCTATGAGAATGTCACTGTTTTCTTCACTTACAATACACTTTTGCCCTCAGCTGACAGAACAGTTTAGCTGTACTCCAGGCTTTAGCACAAAATATAACCCCATCCCCTGAATATTTGAAGTGATTATCAGTGAGAGGATCTACCCATTTCACTGTAATATCTTACATTTGTTTAGTTAGCTAATTAGTTTTTGGTTTTCCTAAACCATCAGGAAAGCTTTGTGGAGAATTTATTTCATCGAATTGTGTGACTGTGTTTACCATCTTGCGTTGAAGAACATGTTATTGTGTTTAACACAGGAGAATCTTTTTTGTAGGAGGATTTTTTTAGGTCTCAGTACTAGAAAAAACTGTCACTTTAGTGAGATAGTTTTTAAAATTTGAGAAATAGTAAAACTTGTAAATGAAGTTGTTCACCTCTATGTTTTGGCTTCTAGGAAACTCAGAAATTTATAACCTATTTCTAGCAACTTGTGGTACATATTACTATATGCTCTTCTAGTAGTTTCTGATTTAATTTTATTTCTATGCCCTCAGTTTTACTTTGACCTGATTTCTACCCATATGTGCTTTCTCCAAATTCTTTGGAAATGAGGCCACTTCCAATAGAATAATTATTTGAAATACTTCACCTGTAGAAACTTCAAAGTGGATCAATGCTTATCTCAGAAAAGAAAGAACAGATTCCAGGTAAGAGGGAGAGGAAGGAGTAAAGGCATCTGTGGAGTTCAAACCATGTTGGACAATCTTTTAAACATCTCATTTAACCATCATATCAACCACATAAGCCATTATAATAGCAGCTATTATGACAGAAAACTTATTTTTCCCAAGTGTTCATTCAAGTGCTTTGCATATATTTAAACGTTTAACCTAACAGTCCTTTAAAGTAGATACTAGGATTATCCATGAAACTGAAATAGGTTAAATATCTTGACCCACATCATAGTAGTGTGCAGAGAAATAAGGATCCAAATCCAGATGTTCCTGCTCCAGAGCCTCTACTCTTAGCATGCCATGCTTTTCCTTATCATTCCCATTTAACCAGTAAGGAAACTTTGAACCTCTAAACGTACAAGTAGTTTGATATGGTCAGTGAGTGCTGGAGCCTAGGCTGGGAACCAGTCTGTTGATGCTAGAACCTGTACTTTTGTCCTCTGTATCACTATGTTTTCCAAAACCCTTTTTTTTTTGTCCCAGGAAATACTTTATTCCAATGTTCTAAAAATACCTTGCCACAAAACCTTGTGTAAATGTAGTTATTTAGGTAAAAGTTTCCCACCGTAAGAGAAGTTTGGGAAATACTGAATTAAAGTTAAAATTATCCATGCCTAGGAATATTTCAGAACCTTTAGGCTAGTAATAAGCTTCTCAAATTTACTTGACAATAAAGCTATTTTGATTTCTCTTAACTGCCTCCCTTGGTTGAGTAATCCATAGACCACGATTTAGGAAGCACTAATTTGCTGTATTTCAGATTATTTTACATTTCTTACAACTTTGTGAATCCTCAATGGCTTCATGAGGATAACATAGTAGTGACTGGAATAATCAAACCTAACGTTTACAAAATGCAGAAATTTGAAATCAGAGAGCATGATTAAACCGACTAAACTACCTTATCTGTTGATATAAGATCATTTTCTTGTCTTTATTTTGTCAATAAAATGACCAAATTAGAATAACTTTAAGAGATAAATTGGCATCAATGTCTTTGTATGTTAAAAAGACAAAAAAAGCAAAACTCAAACCCACCGCTAATAAAGTAGTTCTTAAAGGGCATAATAGGGAATCTCTAGAGAAATACTCAAATCACATAGTGTGAAAACAGACACAACTATTGTGAATATGCAGGACAAATTTTATTTCACTTGTAATACATGGGTGAATTTCCCCTGAATCATTTAAAACTGTTCTTTACTTCTTCCTTAATTTTTCATTTGTTTGTTTGCTGATACTAACATTTTATTTGGCACATATTTACATATTTGCCAAGGCAGAAGTGGGTAAAAATAAGATAATTGCAAACATCTCATGGAAGGCAAAATTACACTAAATTTCTAAGTGTAAAAAAATGAGAACATTTGTTTACTGAACATAGATCAAAAAATAGATATGTGGCTTATTTAAAGTAATAAAGATTTTACCTGCATAAGATCAGAAGCACAAAAAAATCCTTAAATATCAATTGTTATTGATTACTGCAGCTTTTGTGGTCATACAATGCTGCATAATTTTCAATTAAATCAACATAACAATTTTCTGAGATAAACTGATACCATCCTCCTGTGATGCTAAACATTATCACATCTCTTTAAAAAACTTCCTTGCTGGGTCGGCCCAGTGGCGCACTGCTGCAGTGCGCCGCTTGGGAGTGCGGTGGCGCTCCTGCCGAGGGTTCGGATCCCACATACAGACCGGTTCCCGCTCACTGGCTGAACGAGGTGCGGGCGCAGCACCGAGGGTTGCGATTCCGTTGCCGGTCCCGGTCCGGTACGGGCACGACACTGAGGGTTGCGATCCATTGCCGGACACGAAAAAGGAAAAAAAAAAATAAATAAATAAATAAAATAAATAAAAAAAACTTCCTTGCTAAGAACTCATTTACTTACAAATATTAAATACATAAACTTGGTCGTGTTTAAATTCATATATCAATACTTGATTAAAAATAAAAACCAAAAGGAAGAGGAAACAGCAGTGTTGGCTGAATTTAAATTATAAGATATTTTAGAAAAAAGTTTATGGATTTCTGGTTATTACTTTGAACAACTACAAACTAAATTATAAATTGGTGTTAGTAAAATGAACAAACTCAATGCAAAATAATTTACAAGTAGATTACTGTAGATTTATATCTCTTAATAATAAATGTCCAGATTATTTTGTTAATTTTAAAATTTATACATAATGAGAATTATGCAAACAACGTCTAACTCATTACATGTGTTGAATCAGTAGGGCTCAATTAATTTTCTCTAGAAGTGTTTTAGCTGTAAGATCCTATGGGCAAAATATTTTGATAGTAGACTAAATATATGTACTATCTGTCCCATTAGGATCTTAGAGTAATAGACTACGCTAACTCTTCTAGTCAACTGTTATATGACTGTTGGGAAAATACAATAGTTTAATCAGGCCCCCTCCCCTCAGGTCTGGTTGCATGTGATGTAGCACATTCTTTGCAAACAAGTTGTGTGTGTGTGGGTGGAGCTAGTGCACATGCACGCCAATGTGTCTTTTTAGTTTTTTTGCTATTGTGTGTTCCAGAGAGTTGTGTGGAGTAGCGGCCCTGAATTGATAGCAGTCTCTTTGGACTGCCTTGCTCTCAGATGTGTGTGTGCTGAATAAAGTCTACTCTTTCTTCACGTACAGCTCCAAGGACATTTTTTCTGGTTACCTAGCTCATAGACCTGCGTGTGAAGGGTTTGTGACCCAGTCTGGACAATAGGCTTGAGGGGTCTGTGAACTCCAGACCCAGCCCTAGCTCTACAATGACTTTGACTGGAACCTCCCTGGGCCTTGGTTTTCTCATTGGAAATAATGGTACCTCCTTTGAAAAAAAATTACAAAAGTCATATTAGTTTTTTCTATTGTTGTGTAACAAATTACAACAAATTTAGTGGCTTAAAACTACAACATTTATTATCTCACAGTCTGGTAGGTCAGAAGTCTGGGCACAGTATGGTTCAACTGGGTCCTCTACTTAGGGCCTCACAAGGGCAAAAGTAAGGCATCAGTTTATCTGGGCTATTTCTGGAGGTTCTGTGTAAAAATTCACCTTCAATCTCATTCAGGCTGTTGGCAGAATTTAGTTCCTCACAGTTGTAGAACTGAGGTCTCTGATACTCTCTATTTTCAGAACCAGCAGCAATATGTTCAATCCTCACATGCTTTAAATCTCTTTCTATTTCTTTCTTTCTTTTTAATTAATTAAAAGACTTTCCTTTTTAGAACATTTTTATATTTACATAAAAAATGAGCAGATAGCACATAATTTCCATATACCCTTCTTCCCACCAAACAGTTTTCCTAAACATTAACATCTTGCATTAGTGTGGTAAATTAGTTACAATTATTGAACCAATAGTATTGGCTATTTTATTAAATATGTAATTTTACTAAAATCTATGGATTGCATTAAAGTTCACTCTTTGTGTTGCAATGTTTTATGGGTTTTGACAAATGCATGTTATGCTTCCTCTGTTAACTCCTTATGCTGAATAGTTTCATCTCTATAAACATCCCCTGTGTTTTACCTATTCATCCCTTTTCTCTTCCAACCAAACCCCTGGCAACCACTGATCTTTTTACTGTCTCCATTGTTTTGCATTTTCCAAAATTTCGTACAGTTATAATCATATAATATGTAGCCTTTTGGACTGGCTTCTTTCATTTGACAGCATGCATTTAAGATTCCTCCATGTCTTTTCATGGCTTGATAGTACATTTATTTTTATCTTTAAATAACACTCCGTGGTAGGCATGTACTGCAATTGGTTAATTCTTTCACCTATTGAAGAGTATCTTGGTTGCTTCCAGTATTTGGCAATTATAGATATGGCTCCTATAGTTATTGATGTGTAGATTTTTGTGTGAATGTAAGTTTTCAACTCAATATTCTAAACACCTGGGAGAAGATTTCTGGGTCATACGGTAAGACTCTGGTTAGCTTTGTAAGAAGCTATCAAAATGTCCTCCAAAGTAGCTGTACCATTTTGCATTCTCACCAATAATTAAGATGTTCTTTTTCTGCACAACCTCATCAGCATTTGGTATTATCAGTTTTGTTTTGTTTTACACATTTAAATAAATGTATAGTGTATCTCACTGTTGTTTTAATTTGCAATTCTCTAATGACATATGATGTTGAGCATCTTTTCTTATGCTTATATGCCATCTGTGTATCCGCACCAGTGAAGTATCTATGAAGATCTTTTGCCTGTTTTTAAATTTAATTGCTTATTTTCTTATCGATGAGTTTTAAGAGTTCTTTTTATATTTTAGATATAAGCTTTTTATCAGATATGTGTTTTGCAAGCATTTTCTCCAAGTCTGTGCTGACTTTCCCTTTTGTCATATCTCTCTGATATGCCCTTATGCATGAGAATATACTGTTGTAAAGACTCATGTAATTGCATTAGGTACTACTGGATAATATCCCGACATACAGGATAATGTCCACATTTAAGGACAACAATTAGTAACCTTAATTTTATCTACAAAGTTTCTTTGCCATGGAATGCAACATATTCATGTATGTGACACTGTTGGGTAAAGATCATGGGATTCAAAATTCTGCCTGCCAGAAAGACTAAGTGAGAAAATATATGAAAACACCTAGGACAATGACACACAGACAGTACTTAATATGTGTTAGTTCCTCCACATGCAGAACTCCTTTTATGTAATTTGAATATTTGTTCCCATTTGAGGTTATAAGAGATTTTATTTTTGCTGACTACATAAAAACACCCAACTATCTCTTCTATATGCTTAAGTCCTAAAACTCTATCTCCAAGTTAGTCTTTCAGATTTATTTATCTTACATGCAGAAGGAGAGTTTGTATATTTAAAATGCATCCTTCAATTCAGAGGATTTCAGGATTAGAAAAACACAGTCTTATCAACTCAACCCAGAATGTGGTGAATGCTGTCAATAATTACCATTTGACAGCAAAATATTCCATAGCTGTCATTCTAATTTTTTTTACCATAATTGAGCCATTTTAGCTGAAGGAATTTGTTTACAAAATATTATAAAAGGCCAAAAAAAATGTAACCTCTTGGAAAATAATAAAAATTAAATTATTCATTAATATAGTCTGATCAGAGTATTTGCATGATGGAAAATTGTTTCCCCTAATGGCAGTATCATAGCAGAACTTTCTTTTATGTGGAAGTAAGATGTACTGATTTGACAATGATGGCACTGGAGCTATTTTCCCATTGAAGTTGTTAAAGACTTTTATAGACAATGTTGTAACAATAAGGAAAATTTATATTTTAAATTTGAATGATCAAATTATGTTCCACCCTATCATCTGTCTGGTGTATATTTTACTTGTACATAAAAAGAGTGTGTATTCTTCAATTGTAGGGTACTATCAAATATCATTTAGGTTAATTTAATTAATAGTTTTATTGAAATCTTTCATATTCTCACTGATTATTTGCTGGTTTTTATGCAAAATACTGCATGAGAGAACTAGAGTCTCGAAGTATGATTGTGCATTTGTCTCTTGCCCTTACTTTTGTGAATTTTTGCTTCAAGTATTTTGAAGCTGTGTATCTCAGTATATATTTGCTTAGGATTGTTTTTTATATTGTGATTTTTTATAAAAATTTACTTCATTAATATTACATGTCTAGTAACATTTTTGTCTTAAAGTCAATTTTTTCTGATATTAATAGGCACATAAGGCTTATTACACTTTGCATTTGCTTGTTATCTTTTCCCACTCTTATACTTCCAACTTCAATATGTTTGTATATTTCAGGTGTGTTTCTTGTAGCCAACAGGTAGTTGGGTATTATTTATTTATCTATTCTGTGTTTTAATTGGAGTCTTGGTCTATTTATAACTAATGTAATGGTTAACATGTTTGTGGTTAATTTTGTCATCTTGCTATGTGTTTTTTATCATATTTATTTTTTTCTGGAGGACAGATTTAGGCTTTTTAAATTTTTTTATTTCAACATTCACATGTACATATTTATAAGGCACAGTGTGTTGTTTCAATACATGCATATACTGCACAATAATTCACTTAGGGTAGATAGCAGAGTTTTGTACTCCTTAGTCCACCACTTCTCCTCTTCCCTACCCCGCTACCCTGCTGGCCTCTGGTGACTATTATTCCACCATCTGCTTCTATAAGAATCACTTTTTTTTTAGATTCCGCATATGAGTGAGATCATGCAGTATTTGTCTTTCTATACCTGACTTCACTTAACATGTTGTTGTCAGTTCCATCCATGTTGCTGCAAATGATAGAATATAATTCCTATTTATAGCTGAATAGTATTCCATTGTCCATTCTTCCATTGGCATTTAGGTTGATTTCATCTCTTGGCTATTGTGAACAGCATTGCACTTAACATGTGAGTGCAGGTACCTTTTTGATATAATGATTTCATTTCCTTTGGGTGTGTACCCAGTAGTGGGATAGCTGGGGCATAAGGTAGATCTATTTTTAGTTCTCTGAGGTACCTCCATACTGTTGTCTACAATGGCTGTACCAATTTACATTCCCATCAACAATGTAGGAGAATTCCCTTTTCTCTGCATCTTTGCCAGGATTTGTTAATTTCTGTCTATTGATAATAGCCATTCTAACTGGGGTGAGATGGTATATTATTGTGGTTTTATTTTGCATTTCCCTGATGGTTAGCGATTCTGAGCATTTCTTCATTTTCTTGTTGGTCATTTGTATGTCTTTTTTTGAGAAATATCTGTTCAGGTCTTCTGCCTATTTTTAATTTTAATTTTATTTTTTCTGAAAAATTTATTTATTTTTGATTATACATATTCATGGAGTACAGAGTCAACTATGAGTAATTGTGTATATAATGTGATGATTAAATCAACATTATTAGCATGTTCATCATTAGAGATCATAATTATTGTTTGTGTATCTTACCCAGTTAATCCCTAACACCCCATTCCCCTCTTTGCCACCTTTAGTAACTATAGGTCTGCTCTTTCCTGAAAGTTCAATGTTTTACTGTGGTCTTCCTTTTTCTTTCTTTCTTTCTTAGTTTCCATTTATGAGTGAGGACATGCGGTATTTTTCACTCTGTGCCTGGCTTATTTCACTTAACATAATTTTCTCCAAGCTCATCCATGTTGCTGCAAATGGCAGAATTTCATTCTTTTCTATGGCCAAGTAGTATTCCATTGTGTATATATACTACATTTTCCTTATCCAGTCATCTGTTGATGGACATTTAAGTTGGTTCCATATATTGGCTATTGGGAATAGAGCTGCAATGAACATGGGAGTGCAGGTATCCCTTCAATTTAATGATTTCTATTCCTTTGGCTATATATCCAGAAGTGGGATTTCTGGATCATATGGTAGTTCTATTTGTAGTTGTTTGAGAAACCTCCATATTGTTTTCCATAAAGGCTGTACTAATTTACAGTCCTGCCCACAGTATAGAAGAGTTCCTTTTTCTCCACATCCTCTCCACCATTTGTTAGTCTCTGTAGTTTTGATAATAGACAGTCTGACTGGAGTGTGATGATATCCCAGTGTGGTTTTGATTTGCATTTCACTGATGCTTAATGATGTTGAACTTTTTTACATGTACCTGTTGGCCATTTGTATGTCTTTGAGAAATGCCTATTTAGCTTTTTTGCCCATTTTTTAAATTGGTTTATTTGATTTTTTTACACTAAAATTGTTTGAGTTCCTTGCATATTCAGGATATTAAACCCTTGTTGGATGTATAATTTGCAAATATTTTCTCCTATTTTGCCGGTTGTCTTTTCACTCTGTTGATTGTTTCCTTTGCAGTGCAGAAGTTTATAGTTTGATATAATCCCATTTGTCCATTTTTTCTTTTGTTGCTTGTGCTTTTGGGATCTTACTCAAGTGTTTCTTCTATGTTTTTTATTTTCAAACACATATTTTTATAGCTCCTTGTTTATTCTTTCTTTTTCTGAAGTCTTTTGAGTAAAGTACATTTTAGTATTCCATTTTTATCTTCTCTTTTTACTTTTAATCTATTCTACTTGTAGAGATTTTTTTAATTGTTATTCTAGATAATTGTTACTCTTAATTATGTTTTTTAAGTTATCATCGTCAACTATAATAACTACTCTATTATGTGCTTAGTATGGTAAGTACTCACACTCTTACTATATTAGTAATACTCATTAGAATACTTAATAAATAAATTAAGAAACTTATAACAGGATAATCCCAACTTCCTCCTTCCAATTTTTGTGCTCTTGGGATTGTACATGTTTCTTCTAATAATGTAGTAAGACACCAAAACCATTATTATTTCTAAGGTAAATATATATGTTTATATTCATATAAAATTACATAAGCATCATTTATCATTTTTATACACACACATGTATATATAAAATTTGACCATTCCAACAAATTCAATACTTTATTTGGTATCACCTGTTTTTAGGGAGAAGAATATCTTTCAGCATTTTGTTCATTACAGGACTGCTGGATTTCAACTTTCTTAACGTTGCCTTTTTGAAATGTCTTTATTTAATATTTGTTTTTGAAGCATATTTTCACTGTGTGTAAATTTTAGATTGAGATGTTTTTCTTTTTCCTTTAGCCCTTTAAAGGTATCATTGTCTCCCATACCCCACTTTTCTCACTAAAACTCAGCTGTAATTCTTACTTATTGTATTTAATGTGTCTTTGTGCACTGGCTGCTGTTAAGATTTTTCTCTCTTCTTTCCAATTTAGCCAGTTTATTATGATGTTCCTAGGTGGGCGGTTTTTTGTTGTTGTTATTATTGTTGTTGTTTTTGTTTATTTGCTGTTTTTCTTGTGTGCAATTTGCTGATATCCTTTATTATTTTATCTTCAAATAATTATTTTGCCCAATTTCTTTCTCTCCTTCTTCTGGAACCCTTCCTCACTATTCACCTATTAGTCTATTTGATATTGCCCCACATATCTTAGCTACTTCATTCCAATTTTTTAGTCTTTTATCTTTTAATGATTTTTTGTTTGTTTAATTTCTAATGATCTCTCTTTAAATTCACAGGATTTTTCTCTGTCCAGTATTCTGAAATACCACAGCAATAACTTATGATCTATTTTTTATTTTAACATTTATAATATATGTTTCTATCTCTATGAATATATTCTCATCTATGTACACCTATTTCTGTCGTTTTTGCTAGATTCTAATTATAGTTATTTTAAATGTCTTGCTTGTTAATTTAACTTTTGGTCTATATCTGCAGTTTTTTTCTTGGCTAAAGCTCACATTTTCTTGCATTTTTACAAATGTTGTAATGTTTTATTGTACACCACATATGGTTTGTAAAAGAACAGTAGAGAGAAAAGGAAATATTATTTACCATTAAATATTTACTCATTCTTTTGTTAGACTGTTAATGTAGAAAGTTGTGTGAATCTAATCTGAGATTTATTTGCATCTAGGCTTCATCATAGCTTTAGTTGTATTCATCTTACCACCATCCTCAAAAATTTAGTGTATTATATCAGATTTTTTCCTGCAGCAGTATTTGGGGTATGAATATCAGTTAGAATCAGGTGATTTGCTATAGCTGATATGCTAGTTCTCCTAACCATGTAAGGGTCCTATCTGCTTTACAGATTGGCTGACAACTTTTTGGGAAGTCAGTTTGCTCCCCAGTTTTCTGCCTTTCAGGTGGTTTCTATTCTCCATCTACTCTGCCACCAGCCTTTGGAGAACATCTACTGTACACTTAGTGATGGCCTGCAAACTTTCACAAGAATTTCTTTCAGTTTTTCTCAGTCTTTGGAAGGCCTCTTGTGCAGACATAGTGAATGCCTGAAGATCACAGAGGGGTTTCTCAGCTCATCCAGCTTGCCCCCGGGGTTGGCAGCTACTGCCTTGCACTTGGTAATGATGCAGAAAAATATTGAGCAGCTTTTGTCTGTTCTCCTGCCTTGACTGCAACCTTTAGCAGAATTTTGCTTTGCCTTTGAAGAATGCTAAATCTACATTTGGGGAGCTCTGTTGGCTCTTCTGGTTTACTCCCAGACTCCAATGCACTGCCCTAATGCACACTTTGGGTACCGACTCATTCTGAGTTTGAGGTCCATCAGGGTTCAAATCCATTATAACAGGCCATGCTATATACCTTCAAAATCTTTGTGATTATAGTGATTGGACAGCCAAAAGAAAATAGTAGATTAGACTAGTCAATGTAAGAGCATTCAGATTGATTTCTATATGTTCATAATTCCTTGATCTGTGGAGGATGTTTGTCCAGAGCTGATCTACTGTGAGCAGGTTTGCTTGCTCCTCGGCTATGCTTTATCTACTATCCAATGGGGGGGGGGGGTCCATTCTTATTTTAATAAAAACATTTTCAAGCTAAAGTGTTTCTCATGAAGAAAAATACTTTCCCACATTGATGTTTTCTTAACATTCCTATAACCTGTGGAAAAGTTGAGCAGGATTGAAAGATTGGAACAGTTCATTGTTCACAATGGTTACCAAGTTTGGCTGCTTATTGGAATGACCTATCAAGATTTATAAAAGGCACAAATATCCTGTCTATAACACTCCACTCCCCAAGTCCTATCTTTTACAACAGAAATCTATGAGGTGGAGTTCAGGAATAATTATTTTTTAAAAAAATATTAATTTATTCTGACTGGTCAGATGTTTGGGAACCACTGTACCAGGGTTATTATTATTTAAGTGAAGAGGGAGAATTTTTTTAAAAAGCAAGTAGTTATATAAAAATTAAGTTTACAATCATCAGCAGTTTGGCCCAACAAATTTCTTCCGTATAATTAGACTCCGTTAGTGTTGAAGAATTGGAGTTTCATTCTAAATGATTTGAAATCATATCTCTTATTTGTATTATTCTCTTTATCTTTTAAACCCCAAGAAAACATATGAAATATTTTAAGACATTATCTCCTTCCCTGCACAGTATTTCTATAAAGAGGGTGGCAAGATATTTTACATTTATTTTCACAGGTCTGTACCACTAAAGAGGGCAAGGTCCTGGCTCTGAGAAATTTCTTTTCCTTTTAACTAGGAAGAAAGTTCAGGGATTAAACTATTCCAAAACATGAGAAATAAATGTTAAGTTCCTCAAAACCTTGGGGAAAGTAGCACATAGGAAAGCATTGAAAGCATCATGCTTTTTCTTAGTAATAAAAGCCTGAACAAAGAACCAATTTAAGTGAAAGGTGAATTTTGAAATTATTTGTCATATCCTTGTCTGTTTAACAGGAACTAGAGACAGAGATAACCATGCCTAGGAAAAAAGTACTGGAAATCTAATTTAATCTAAGTCACACTCAATAGTAGATGCACTTGGGGACATAGTTTAGACCTGAATTATAACGGTTGGTTAGCAAGTCATGGAGAATAATACTAGGAAGACAGGATCCTGAGTTGAACCAATTTTATCTTCCATATAGCAATGAGTTCCAACCTCCAGATATATAGTTATCTGACAAGTGCATATTATTTCTAGCAAAAGGTTCTTAACAAGAGTGGGTGCCTATATATTAACATCATAATCACCTAATACAAATATATAAATTACTAATTTATCATAGACTGTGTATGTAAGAAGTTGCATAAAATGAGAATGGCATTAACTATGAGAAGAGTGTATTCCAGGAACTGATAGACTATTTATAATGTATATTATATTTCTAAATTATTTAAGAGTTTGTCAAATGCTTTGCCTATATCATCTGAGTCGATCTTTAAATTAAACTACAATATGCCCCTGTTCCAGGTTGAACAATGATTATCAAAGATATCAAGGCTTAATCTCTAGAACTTGTAAATGTTACCTTATTTAGAAAAAAAAGGTATTTGCAGATGTGATTAAGACTTCTGTTATGAGGAGATTACCCTGGATTACTGTGGTGGGCAATACATGCCATAACAAATACCTTTATAGAACAGAGGCAGAGAGAAATTTCACACAGTCTGAAGAGGAGGAGGAAATGTGTTCATGAAGACAGAAATTGGAGTGATGCAACCACCAGTTAAATAATGCCGACAGCCACTAGAGGCTGGAAGAAAGAATAGATTCTCCCCTAGAGCCTCCAAAGGGGGTATGGAGCTGTGAAAAAATGGATTTTGGACTTCTGGCCTCCAGAATTTAGACAGTAAATTAGGTTAATTTAAGCCACTCAGGTTTTGGTAATTTGTTACAGAAGCCACAGGAAACTAATACAGCCTCTTTTGCAGATACATCCTTGAAATAATTTGGGACAAAAGAAGTTATGACTGTTTGTTAGGCATCCAAAAATACAAAAGATCCATGGAGAATTGTCTTCCAGCAATATCCATCCTTCATTTTTATACTGCTGTGGTGAAATTTCTCAATTGTGTACCACTCTGTCCTTCACTGGATTATCTGACCAGCAGAGGCTAGGACAAACTCCATTCCATTTGCCTCATATGACATTTAATTAAGGATGCCAACAAGAGGACTCAAAATAGCAAAATGAAGCCAGTCTATGGTATTGACCTTAAACATGACCACTCAAGTCCTAGAATCAACCAGCTGAACAAAACCTATAAATTATTACAGTCCACTTTAGAAAGCCAGGTGGCTTCCTACTTACGTTTCTGCATTGGCATTTCCACTTGGCCTGAGCAATTAATCCAGGTATAGCAGGATATATTAGCAATTGCTCAGATTATATCCTGGCCAATAAAGAGAAAATCTATAGCAATTCTAACATCTCTAACATCCCTAATCAATGAGTTGAATTGAGGCTGACCCAAAAGCCTTCCACGCCAAGATAGTCTTATTGGTCACTTCAGCTAAGTCAAGACAGATATTGTACCACTTTTTCTAATTTGATGACTCACATTGTAGAAATAGCTGCCAAAAAAGGAGCAAATAAATAAAGAGTCAGTTATCCCTCCACCAATCTACCTTGGATAACTGAAAGCAGTGTTATTTTGGAGCAAACTCCTCAGTTTTCTGAGGTCTATGGTTTATTGGTGGTGTTTCCTTAAAGATTTGAAAGTCTCTTCCAACCATTTCTGAGATTCAAATTACAATGTTTTTGGAAGGGAGATAAATATCTAGCTTCCACACAAGGACTATAGCACCAGAGATATGCACATGATGTCCCAGGGGAGGGAAGATATGTCTGATGATTTTTGACGTCCTGCTTGTGGGACCTCCAACAGTCAGTTTTGAGGCAGAAGTTGACACTGCCTCGAATGCATCCTCCAGCCCCATTGGTAGCCCTTAGAATAGAGTCTAGTCTCTGATTTTGGAGAGACTGTCAGTCCAATCCATTTTGTTTATGTCATTACTGAGTGGTATTCATTTTCCCTATGCAGTGACTGAGTGTGTGGATGGGAAAGACTTTTAGAGGTGTTGGTGAGATTTTTGTGAGGAAGGTGCAGGAGCGGGATCATTCTCTGTTCGAGATAGACTTTTTGTTGAAGTTAGGGAAAAAGGTAGTTAAATTGTGGTTAGGCTTGTCTAGTTGGGACAGACAATCCAGCAAACATTTTAAGGTATGTATGTTTGGTAAGGCTACAACAAACTGTTTGTTGTAGCCTTACCAAAACATTTTTCTTGATATGGAAGGACAGGGGGCAGATCTAAAACACAAAAGATCATTAATGTTCCTTCCTCCTTTACACCCAAAGGGCCTAATGTGTTGCCTCCACAGGTGCCAGAGTAGTTGCTTTACCTCCAGTATCAGAAAATTGGTGCTTCTAATTCCATTAAGTAGAACTTCACCTTTTCAAATATTTCCTGCTCACACCCAGAGCTTTCATATAGTGGGGTCAGATGCGAAGGACAAGGGTATATTTATAAAACTCACAGAGAACCATTATGTCCCTCTCTTTGATTTGCACAGCTGTGTACTCAGTCAAGTGGTCATTATGCTTATGATCTTTTACCATATCAATTCAACAAAAGAATGTAGGTGGCTGACCTAAAATTAATTTTAAATTGCCCAGGCCCTTTTTGCCAGTTTGCCACCTAGATAGAATGTTAATCAGGCTTGCCTGGGGTTCCTGTTAATGGAAATAAAGAACAGTCCTGCCCAGGAATGTCAGGACAGAATTTTGAAGTTCTGATAGTATCACATAAAGATCAAAGGTCTGTAACAGTTGATCTGGCAGGAATGAGCAGGGGAAGCATCCATGAAATGTGGCCTTGCTCACCTAGAAAAACTGGGTCAGATTTTGCTTCCATTGATCGACTGATTTGCTTAAGACAATTGAGTGGGGGATATAATTTCCTATGGAGAAATAGTTGCCACTTTTTCATGTGAAATCAGGGTGCTGCTGAGACTAGGCCAGCTATGTTCCTAGATGTACCATTTCTGTCTGGCAAGGGAAGATTTTTGGACCTTCCTTCCTTATTAATCATTCAATCCGAGGTGACCAACCCCAAACTTGAAATATCAGGGTGAACATTAATAAGGACTACATGCACCAGGCATTCAGTGTAGACAAGAGCACAATAGCAAGCAAAATGATTGCTTTTCAAAAAAGGTGGAACTATTATATGCGTCAGGGAGATTTCTCTAGAGCAGGCTTTACTAGAGCCTCTAATTGGCAAAACCATCAGCTGTAATGAGTTGTAATTCAAAGGTGTCATTAGGTATGGAGAACCTGTGTTTAGTGTGACAGAGAAACATAACTTTTACCGTAATTTAATTTAACTGTTTTAAATGTGAATGATACATGTGACTAGTGGCTGTTGTATTGGACAACACAGGTCTATATAAATATTACCTCACTGAGTTATGTATTAACCAAAGGATGAAAGGAGAAGAAAAGAAAAATCACACATGGGTTCTATAAAGAATATTCTGGAAGAACAAGGGTTGTATATTACTGTACTAAAGATTTTAATAAATTGTAAGTTTCTGAAATATATTTACTATATTGATTAGAAGAAAATTTAAAGAAAATACTGTCATTAACAAAATGATAAGAATGAGAGAGAGCAGAGGCCAAACTATGAATTAAAGATGTTTCTGATAATAAAGGGAAACAACTAGAACAAAATCAGTAATCAAAGATAAAATAATTTAAAAGAATCTCTGCAGAGGCTAAAAAAATCATAAGTATGTAGACCAAGAGACCTCATTAAATTTTAGATTGAATTAATGAAAAGAGACACTAAGGAAAATCCTCTTAAACTTTCCATAAAAGGTTAATGAAAATAATTCTACACCTACCCACATTGTCTACAAAAGAAGAAAAATCAAGCTGTTTTTGGTTTTCTACTTGCAGTAAAAAATGCATGTGCTAATAGAGTCTATAGAATTTTGAAAGACAGGAGTTTAGTGTCCCCCAAATTCTATAATAATCTAATTGGTTTTGATATTTGAAGGAAAGAAAAAAAAATCTCAAAGTACTCAAGGGGTCAATAACATTACTAACCATGAATATTTCTGGACGATAATGATTGAAAAACAACTTAATCAGCTAAGAGTTTTCTCAAAGCAGAAACACCAGAATGTAAAATTATCAGTGTATCTGAATAGGTGGTAAGCACTGAAAGTAGTTGTATTAGTCAGGGTTCTCCAGAGAGACAGAATCAATAGGATATGTTATAATTATTTGAGAGGGATTTATTAGAGGAATTAGCTCACGTGACTATGAAGAAAAGTCCCACATTAGGCTGTCTGTAAACTGGGTGCTGGTAGCATGGCTCAGTCCAAGTCCAAAGGCCTCAAAACCAGGGAAGCTGATGGTGTCCTTGCTGTAAGTTCTGGAACCCAAAAGCTGAAAAGTCCCGAGCTCTGATGTCCACAGACGGAGAGAAGGGTGTATCCCAGCTCCAGCAGATGGAGAGAGAGCTTCACCTCTGTCTTTTGTTCTCTCTGGACCCCCTGCGGATTAGATAGTTCCCACCCACACTGAGGGCGGGTCTTTCCCACCCAGTCCACTCAGACTCTCACACTAATCTCTGCTGGAAACACCGCAGGGACACACCTAA
The DNA here is from genome assembly GCF_000696425.1 of Galeopterus variegatus. Lineage (NCBI taxonomy): Eukaryota > Metazoa > Chordata > Mammalia > Dermoptera > Cynocephalidae > Galeopterus > Galeopterus variegatus. The sequence goes on from NW_007726474.1 coordinate 390,952, forward strand.
AAAGGTAGCTTTACCAGGTTTCTCAGCCTTCCTTCATCTAACCAACTTGACACCTAGAATTAACCTTCACAAATTACATCCAAAAATTTTTAAATTAATTTGTCACTAGTCTGAAAGTCTTTATTATTGTGATACAGGAGTTAGTCAAAAACAAAAATGTAGCAAATATTTTATTTTTTATTCTAAATTGTTTAATAGACAAATAAATGTTAAAAATTGCTGAAAATTTTAATAAAGTATTTGTGAAATAATAATTCTAGTAAACATTGACAATGTTAAAGTTACTAAATAAATAAAAAACAAAAAAAAATCAACACAACAAAACTTAAGAAAAATTGAAAAAGTAAAACAAGAAAGCATGCAAATTTGAAAAGATTATATCCAAGGGAAGTGTGAACAAGCATATCTATTATAGTAATAAACATGATTTTTTTCTTTTCTGTTATATAATAAGTACAAATCTACACTGTTATATATGAGTGTATATAAATAAAATAAAATTTGCGAGAAATGTAAAAAAAGATGGTATAGCATTACCAAATAAATTCAAGTCAAATGGAAATTAGTATCATTATTGAATTTATGTAAAATACATATCAAAAAGCACAAAGTGAAAAAGAAAGTAATTTTATATTCATGAGAGGTGCTGTGCACAAAAATGTAATATTTATAAAGCATTGTGGTTTAAATATCAGAAGATCAAAAAGTAAGGCAAATATGATTAAAAATGCAAGAAGACAATGATAGAAACATAATTGCACATTAATTTAACAAGACTTTGACAATAAGTGGAAAAAGTAAATGATGGCAGATTACTTCATAACATAATTGATAAGATTGCAAAATATGTATTTTTTACTATTCTGAAAGATAATATTTCTGCAATAAGCAAGAAAAAAAATATTAAAAATGTGTGGAATATATATAAATGTGTGTGGGTATATATACATATGTATAATATATATATGCACACATATGTATGTGCTCGCATATATGCATGCACACACTCACACAAACACACAGAGAGAGAAAATTACACCCATGTATACAGTGTTAAAATGATCATCTAAAAGGGAGAGCCACACTGTAAGAAGAAAAGTTTATCTCAAATACACTTACAGATGAAGGAAGCCTCCATTTAAGTTTTAATGGATTTCTTTCTAAGGGGACAATTTTGGAAGTAAAATCAAAGAAAAATATCAAAGTGAACTTTGAAACAAAAGTGATGCACAAATATCTTGACTTTTTATTCCATATAATGCTAACATTATTTCACATATACTGTATATGTACAGGACATATCAAATATTTAAATGTGTAATTTTGACATCCACTTTTGTTACTGATCTTACTAGACCAGCTCCTCTACAGAAAGGAATTATAAAATCTGGATGTAATAAAAAAAAGCAGCTACTTGAAGGCAGTGGAAAAGGAATAAAAGTAGACAGATTCTGTTGGCAAGTACATGCTGAGGAGTGGAGATATATGAAGGGAGTTTTTGTCTTCCCAGCTATATTCCTGAGGCTAAATGCAGTCATCCTAGTGCACAGGATAGAAAAAAACCCACATTCTTCCTCTCTTGGAAATTGGGAAAAATAAATTCAGGGAAAATGTGAGCATTGGAAGGGTATTCCCAGAAAGAAAAAGACCAGAGAGGAAAGTCCATCTACCCACATCACTGGCTCCTACAGCCAATTATGAACAAACCAGACAAAAATCAGCTCAGCTAAATATAAAGACTATGGACTGCTATCAAAGCTACACCCCAAGGAAGAAAAGTTCAGATCCAACCAAGAAAATACTTTCCTGGAACAGAAAATGAAAATAAAAAGGAAGGAAGGAAGGGAAGGAAGGGAAGGAGGGAGGGAGGGAGGGAGGGAGGGAGGGA